>NC_052151.1:4186223-4296368 GCF_902713615.1 Scyliorhinus canicula | reverse complement strand
TCCCCACTCCCCCCCTCCCCCCCTCCCTCCCTCCCCCGGCAAGCTGAACTTCGGCGCCCTTGGGGGGGGGGGGGGGGGGGGGGGGGGGGGGCCGGGGGGGGGGGAGGGTCGGGGCCGAGGGGGGGGGGCGAGTCCGAGGGGGGGCGGGGCGGGGCCAAGAGGGGGGGGTGGGGCGGAGAGAGGGTGGAGGCGGGGCGGAGAGAGGCGGGGCGGGGGCGGGGGCGAGAGGGGGAGGACCCGGGGGGGGACCCGAGGGGGGGCGGGGGAACGGACCCGAGGGAGGGGCGGGGGGGGGAGCGGACCGAGCGGGGGGGCGGACCGGGGGCGGGTCGGACCGAGGGGGGGGGCCGCCCTGGGGGAGGGCGGCCACCGCGCATGCGCTGGTTGGCACCGGCCCAACTGCGCATGCGCGGGATCCGAGTCTCTGGCGCCCCCTAGCACATGGCGCCCCGGGCGACTGCCCGAGTTGCCGGTGCCTTGAGCCGGCCCTGCCTACCCCCTCCCCGCCCCTTCAGGCTCCAGTCCCACTGTGCCTGCCCTCCCCCCTCCTCCTCAGGCTCCTGTCCCACCGTGCCTCCTCTCCCCCCCCCCCCCCCCCTCCCCTCCTCAGGCTCCAGTCCCACTGTGCCTTCCCCCCCTTCCTCAGCCTCAATCCAACATAGTTAGGCTCCCAGGGTTCCAGCCCCGACATTGCTAATTTGCACACCAGCTTTCAGTGCACTGTTCACTGCTCCACCACAGTAAGAAGCCTTACAACACCAGGTTAAAGGCCAACAGGTTTGATTCAAACACGAGCTTTCGGAGCACTGCTCCTTCCTCAGGTGAATGGAGAGGTATGTTCCAGAAACATTTATATAGACAAAGTCAGAGATGCTGGACAATGCTTGGAATGCGAGCATTTGCAGGTAATTAAATCATTACAGATCCAGGGAGAGGGATAATCACAGGTTAAAGAGGTGTGAATTGTCTCAAGCCAGGACAGTTGGTAGGATTTTGCAAGTCCAGGCCAGATGGTGGGGGTGGATGTAATGTGACATGAATCCAAGATCCCTGTTGAGGCCGCACTCATGCGGGCGGAACTTAGCTACAGTATAAGTTTTGCTCAGCAATTCTGCGTTGTCGCGTGTCCTGAAGACCGCCTTGGAGAACGCTTACCCGGAGATCAGAGACTGCTCCACCAATCAAAGACTGTTTCTCTCCCTCAATTGCTGCTGATATATTCACGAGTCAGCCTATCAGTAGCAAATGCGGGAGAGGAACAGCCTCTGATTGGGGGAGCAGCTCCCAGCAGAATCTTGCATTCAAACTGAGGTGGTTGACAGGAGGTTTGGGGTGGCTGAGTGGAGAGGTGTGACAGGTCACATCCGGCCTGCGCATTGTGATTGGGCCAAGTTCTGGAGCGTTGCTGCAATGCCCAAGTTGCTCTGATACATGTCTGTGCCCCCCCCCCCCCCCGTCCTATGCCTCAACACTGTCCGCATAGAGTGCCCCAGGCCTTGGACATCCTGACCCATGGCTGATACGTTTGCACCCAAGGCCTCCACCATGGACACGGCCCGTTCAATGTTAGTCTGGGTAGCATTGATGATGCAGCACCCACTGCCCCTGTAGCCGGTTGGACTGGAACTGCACCTGTAGGCTCTGGATGGTTGCTGACACCCCCTCCTGTAGTCCCTGGCTCTGCGCCTACATCTCCAACATTGATGGGACAGGTAGTCCCAGGGGTTGGCCCGCCCTCTCACCGTCCACCTCGTTGCGTGTTCCTCCCTGCACTTGGTGTACTGCTGCATGGGTGTGGTGCACATCAGATAGTGCCCCAGGAACCTCTTCACAAAAATGCCCAACCAAGTGCTAATGATAGGTTGCCCATCCTCACCCAGCGCTGCCTATCGGTCCGCCTGGTGGGAGCCACATGGCGGGGGGGGTCAGTGCAGGAGGCATGGGGTGGGGTTGGTGCCAGGGGCACGGTGGTAATGGTGACTCGCCCTGAGGAAGTCATGCAGCTTCTTGCTACCTGATCCTGGTGGTGGGACCCATGACTGTCCTAATTCCTCCTATCATTATAGTTCTTTAGTCTGCATAAAAAAAAACATTTATGAAGGAAATCCCCACTGAATTGGTTAATGCATTCATGCTAATCTCAGTGAAATCACTCAGGGAAATTCACACAGCAATAGTCCTGGTACACAACAATCCGTCTGTACTGTGGCAGTATCCATGGTGAACTGTACCGTCTGTACTGTGGCAGTATCCATGGTGAACTGTACCGTCTGTACTGTGGCAGTATCCATGGTGAACTGTACCGTCTGTACTGTGGCAGTATCCATGGTGAACTGTACCGTCTGTACTGTGGCAGTATCCATGGTGAACTGTACCGTCTGTACTGTGGCAGTATCCATGGTGAACTGTACAGGCTCCTGGGTCTGAGATACTGACATTTCTCTTTGAATGTTAATCTAGACATCTCCAGATTGGAATTAACACCTGGAAATCCACACAGTTTAAAGAGTGGGTGCTGTCCCACCCAGGGCAGGTGGTGCTCACCGTGGTAAGCAGAGTCTTCATTTCCTCTCATAATTCATTCTTTTCCTGAACTCCTTTCTTAGCCTGACGCTGTTACATTTATTTGTTGTCGCATTAAGATCCCAGACCAGACCTGAACTCGGACAGTGGCTAGGATACTGGACCGAAACTCCAATATTTTACTATATTTTTAGACTGTGCAGAAAGAATGATTTATTCCAGGAATGATTGCATGAAAAAAAAGGGCTTTGGTATTTCTAAAACGAAACATTATTATAAATGCAATATTAAACTTTTTAACTTCTCACCCAGAAAAGAACAGCTTATAATTACCCCTTAACACTACTGCACAATTTCTCATTAAATAACAGGAAAAGACACATACAGCACCCAATCTACTTTCAAAGTAGCAGGACACAGAGACTACTAGATTTTCTTTGAAGATGTAACGAGTAGAGTTAACCGGGGGAACCGGTGGATGTGGTTTATTTAGACTTTCAGAAGGATTTCAACAAGGTCTCACATAGCAAATTAATATGTAAAGTTAAAACACCTGGGATTGTGGGTCGTGTGTTGTGATGGTTAGAAAGCTGGTTAGCAGTCAGGAAGCAAAAAGGTTGGAATAAATGGGTCTTTTTCCGATTTTCAGTGACTAGTGGGGGTACCGCAGGGATCTGTGCTAGGACCCCAACTGTTCACATTATATATTAATGATTTGGACAAGGAAACTAAATATTATCACCAAATTTGCAGATGACACAAAGTTGAGTGGGAGGGTGAGCTGTGAGGAGGATGCAAAGATGCTTCAGTGGGATTTGGATTGGCTGAGTGAGTGGGCACATGCATGGCAGATACAGCATAATGTGGATAAATGTGAGGTCATCCCCTTCGGTCGCAAAAATAGAAAGGCAGATTATTATTTGAATGGGTGTAAATGAGAGAGGCGGATACTCAACGAGACCTTGGTGTCCTCGTGGATCAGTCGGTGAAAGTAAGCGCACAGCTACAGCCGGCAGTAAAGAAGGCAACTGGTATGTTGGCCTTCATAGCGAGAGGATTTGAGTCTAGGAATAGGAATGTTTTACTGCAATTGTGTCGGGCATTGGTGAGGCCACACCTGGAGTATTGTGCGCAGTTTTGGTGTCCTTATCTGAGGAAGGATGTTCTTGCTGTGGAGGGAGTGCAACAAAGGTTTACCAGGCTGATTCCTGGGATGGTGGGACTGTTATATGAGGAGAGACTAAGTCGGTTGGGATTATATTCATTGGAGTTTAAAAGAGTGAGAGGGAATCTGAAAGAAACTTTAAAATGATAACAGGATTAGACAGAGTAGATTCGACAAAATTATGAGGGGCATGGACAGAGTGGATAGTCAGAAGCTTTTTCCCAGGGCAGAAGAGTTAATTACTCTTGGATATAGGTTAAGGTGAGAGCGGCATGGTTTAGAGGGGATGTGCGAGGGAAGTATTTTGCACAGAGGGGAATGAGTATCTGGAACTCGCTTCCGGAGGAGGTGGGGGAAGCAGGGATGATAGTGACGTTTAAGAGGTGTCCTGACAAATACATGAATAGGATGGGAATAGAGGGATATGGACCCCGGAAGTGTAGAAAGTTTTAGGTTAGACGGGCAGCATGGTCGGTACAGGCTTGGAGGACTGAAGGGCCTGCTGTACTTTTCTTTGATCTTTGTTAAACAGTGACTGCCCTGTAATGCTTCAGATGAGGCACAAGGCAAATTTATTTTAGTACCGAAATTAAATTCAAACACAGATCCAGAATTGATAGATTGAGTTGAAATAGGCTCCATCACTCAGACAGACACATTTTGGGTGTGAACGATGCTGTCCCATCACCACTAACAAAGTGCTGTTGGAGGCTGATTGCCCTCTGTCTGTGGAAATGCTGGTGCCCAGCTTCTGCCCTGTAATAAGCATCCTGAAAAAACCTGAAGGCTGCGATAGTATTTCTTTAAGCGGGTCAGTAATGTTTGTATGACTTATTGACTGTCGGTTTTTCAAACAATGGGAATACTTTGAAGTACACAATGATTAATGAGGCTCAACTTTGAATCATATCTCATTGCTCCTCTGTGTATTGTCTAGAGTTTAAAAAAAACTTACAAATAACTGAGTGATTCATTGTCATTCAGACACCCCTGGGTTCAGGAGGACAAGCTGGTCCAGATAGGACACTTCCTCAATGTAACTTACAGCACACCGGCACCTTTAAGAAAACATGGTAAATTCTGCAAACAAGTGTGGCAATTTCAGGTTTCATGTAGTTCATGAATAGGATGGGCAGCACGGTAGCATAGTGGTTAGCACAATTGCTTCACAGCTCCAGGGTCCCAGGTTCGATTCCGGCTTGGGTCACTGTCTGTGCGGAGTCTGCACATCCTCCCCGTGTGTGCGTGGGTTTCCTCCGGGTGCTCCGGTTTCCTCCCACAGTCCAAAGATGTGCAGGTTAGGTGGACTGGCCATGATAAATTGCCCTTAGTGTCCAAAATTGCCCTTAGTGTTGGGTGGGGTTACTGGGTTATGGGGATAGGGTGGAGGTGTTGACCTTGGGTAGGGTGCTCTTTCCAAGAGCCGGTGCAGACTCGATGGGCTGAATGGCCTCCTTCTGCACTGTAAATTCTATGATTTAAAATTTTTTAGTTCATTTAGATAGTTCACCTGTCCTCAAATTGATTAACTTCATGGTAAAAGATCATAGATTCATTCAGGTGATTCAGCCCATTGAGTCTCTGAAAGAACGATCCAATTTGCTCTTCCCCACTGCTCCATTCCCAGAAACCCACAATGTTTTCAATTTTGAATATTTATCAGGTTGCGTTTGAAGGTCATATTAAATCAGCTTCCACTGCCCTTCCAGAGTACAACAGGATAGGATTGGGAATACAGTCCACAAGATCATTAGTTTACTTTGAAGTTGGATATTATTGTTCAACAGAAAAATCTTCCTGGTTTGAATGTATTTGCTTTTTGTGTTTGTTGATGCAGAGTCAGATAATGTTCAATCGGAACTGTGAGAAGTGTTTCAGTGGACCTAAGCCACTAAGCCAGTTGCAGAATGTCCATCTGGTGCTGATGAATAGGCTTGACGTGTTGGCAGATCTCATGTCCACGCCTCTGCGGGCTTTCCAGGAAACGGTGCTGGAGACACTGCTGACCATTATCGTGCACTGTCGCGACATACTGAGTGATCTCATTGACAAGAACATCTTCAAAGCTGATGACTTCGAATGGACCAGGTAATACCGAGCCTCAGAGTCAGCCAGGAGTAGGCCACTCAGCCCCTCAAACTTATTCTGCCATTCAGGAAGATTGGGGCTGATCTTCTTATGGCCTCAATCCACCTTCCTCTCTGCCCCCCCCCCCCCCCCCCCCCCCAGGCCAAAAAATCATTGACTGTCTAACATCATCAACCAAGGAAGTTTAACAGGATGCTATTCATAATAGAGCTTAGAAAGGGCAGATTCATGCCTGGTAACAATCCAGGGTTGTCAACATGGATAGGATTTATTCCTGGAGGTCTTAGCATATCACTCTCATTTCCAAATGCCCCTTCTCCAATTCCCTGTACGTGGTAATCTAACATGTCCATCCTCAAAAAGGTTCCAACCTTCCCCATCCCCACCCTATCTCGCAGTCATAGGAACATTGGAGCAGGAATAGACCATTTGGTCCTGTGAGCTTGCTCCTCCATTCAATAAGATCATGGCTGATCTGGTTGTCTTCTCAGCTCCACGTTCCAGTTTGCCCCTGATAACCCTTCACTCTCATGCCGACCAATAATCTGTCCAACTCTGTCTTAAATTAATTCAGAGACCCAGACCTAAATGAGAGAGCCACCACCATCACAGACTTCATCGGTAAGTGTGGAGAAGGTTGCATGCCAAAGAAGGTAGTACCTGCATTTCCCAACCGGAAGCTGTGGTTTAATCGGGAGATTCACTCCCTACAGAAGGCATTCAAGGCAGGTGACCCTGACCTATACAAGAAACGTAGATACAACATCTGCAAAGCCACCAGGGACACCAAGAGCCAAAACCAGACTAAGCTAGAGTCACAGACTAACAACAAGTAGTCTCATCGGTTGTGGCAAGGCTTAAACAACATAACAGGATACAAAGCGATGCCGAGTAGAATTTTTGGCAACAGTGCACCCCTCCCCGAAGAATTCAATGCATTCTATGCTTGTTTCAAGCAGGAAATGAACAAACCATTGTCAACTACTCCAGCAGCCTCGGACACACCGATACCCACCATCACAGCTTCCGAAGTAGGATCGGCCTTCTTCAAAGTGAACCCTCGGAAAACAACGGGTCCTGACGGGATCCTTGGTCATGCGCTCAGATCCTGCACGGACCAGCTTGCGGGTGTGTTCGCGGACATCTCAACCTCTCCCTGCTCTGTTCCGAGGTCCCTACCTGCTTCAAGAAGACCACCATCATACCGGTGCCAAACAAGAAACAGGCAATGTGCCTCAACGATTGCCATCCAGTGGCCCTGGAATCGATCATTATGAAGTGTTTCGAGAGGTTGGTCATGAGACACATCAGCTCCATACTCCCAGAATGTCTAGATTCACTGCAATTCGCATACCGCCATAACCAGTCCACAACAGACACCATCTCCCTGGCCCTATACGCATCCCTGGAGCATCTCGACAACAAGGACTCCTACATCAGACTCCTATTTATTGACTACAGCTCCGCCTTCAACCCCATAATCCCAGCCAAGCTCATATCAAGGCTCCAAAACCTAGGGCTTGGCTCCTCACTGCAAATGGATCATGGACTTCCTGACCCATAGACCACAGTCAGTAAGAATAAACAACACCACGTTAGTCCTCAATACCGGGCCCCGCAAGGTTGCGTACTTAGCCCCCTACTATGCTTCTGAAACCAACATGACTGTGTGGCAAAATGTGGCTCCAACTCCAAGTTTGCTGATTACATGACTGCTGGGCTAGTAGTGGGTCAGATCTCAAACAACGATCAGTCAGAGTACTTAGTGGAGTGGTCTAACAACAACTATCTCTCCCTCAATGTAGTAAAACTAACGAGCTGGTCATTGACTTCAGGAAGCAAAGTACTGTACACACCCCTGTCAGCATCAATCGTGCCGAGGTGGAGATGGTTGACAGCTTCAAATTCCTAGATGTGCACATCACCAAAAATCTGTCCATTCCACCTACATCGATGCAACGGTCAAGAAAGTACAAAAGCGCCTATATTTCCTCAGGAGACTAAGGAAATTCAGTATGTCCACATTGACTCTTACCAGTTTTTACAGATACAGCATAGCAAGCATCCCATGTGTCTGCATCACAGCCTGGTATGGCAATTGCTTGGTCCAAGACCCTAAGAAATCGTGAACACAGCCCAGTCCATCACGCAAACCCGCCTCCCCTCCATTAACTTTGTCTACACCTCCCGTTGCCTTGGGAAAAGCGGGCTGCATAATCAAAGACCCCTCCCACCCAGATTATTCTCTCTTCCAATTTCTTCTATCGGGCAGAAGATACAAAAGTGTGAGAACACGCACTAACAGATTCAAAAACAGCTTCTTTCCCGCTGTTACCAGAATCCTGAATGACCCTCTAATGGATTGAACTGATTACACATCTTCTCTAATGAGCAGCACTGCACTCCATATGCTCACCCGATATCTGTGCTTATGTATTTACTTTGTGTATTTGTCATGTGTCCTATGGGCGGAATTCTCCGCTCCCCATGCAGCCTGGGAGAATCGCGGGAGGTCCTCCCGACCTTTTTTACGCCCCCCCTGGCGCCCCCGCGATTCTCTCCACCCCTCTCGGAAAAATCGCCGCTCGCTGTTTTTCACCTGGTTGCTGCATTCGTGAAATGGGCGGCAGATGCCTGCTTGGGGCATCTAGGGGCCCGATTTGGACGGGATCACCGCGACTGTGCTCCCGAGGGGACAGGCCCGCGATCAGTGCCCATCGATCGTCGGGCCAGCGTCCAAAACGGACGCACTCTTTCCCCTCCGCCACCCGGCAAGATCAAGCCGCCACGTCTTGCCGGGCGGCGGTGGAGAAAGACGGCACCGCGCATGCGCGGGTTCGTGCCGTCTGCGCGGGTTGGAACCGGCAACCCGCGCATGCGCGGATGACATCATGAAAAGCGCCGTTCGCGCGTCATTTCTGGCGGCCGAGGTCGTGGCCGGGAACGACGGGGGCCCGCTCCTAGCCCCCCCAGGTGGGGGTGAATTAGGTGCGGGGAGCGGGCCCCGAGGCCGTCGTGAACCACGGCCGAGTTCACGACGGCCTCCACGATTTTTGGCCTTAGTGGAGAATACCGCCATATGTTTTTCATGTATGGAACGATCTGTCTGGACTGTACGCAGAACAATAAACAATACTTTTAACTGTACCTCGGTACATGTGACAATAAATCTAAATCTACTTCTGGGGAAGGGAACTCCACACACCAACATCCCTTTAGAAGAAAATAATTTCATTCACCTCTGTCTTAAAAGGAAGACTTCTTGGGCAGGATTCTCCATTTCAAAATATTGATGCCAGGACTGAATCTGTAGACTTCTACGCAACACAATTGGCTCTGTTCCCAGAGCAATTCAGGAACCCTTAATGAGCTAGGGTCGAGATTGGCACTCGAGAGGCTAACAAGTTGCAGCTGCATATAAGCATTTCACTCGCCACACACATGCAATAGAGAACCACAACTCAGGGGGCCCCACTTGCTCGCCCAAAGCTGACCTCCACCTCGGTGGCCCCAGCAAACAAGATAGCAGCGCGAAGAACGGCATCCCGGTTCACTAGCGCTGAACCCGAGACCATGCTGGATGCCGTGGAGGGAAGGCGGGGCACCCTGTATCCCGGGGTGGGAAGGAGCCATTTAACCGGGCCTGGGTGCAGGTGGCAGAGGTCATGAGTGCCATGGGCAACGCTACCAGGACCAGCCAGGAGTGCAGGAAAAAAGCTGCACAACCTCCTTAGGGCGACCAGAGTGAGTAGGCAGCACTGTGCCCCGGCACTAACCTGTGTCCCACACACCCATAACCCCCACGTGAAGGACGATTGGATCCCCACCCTGCACCATCAGCCAGCACCCATATCGCCCTCCATAGCCGGCTGCCCTCACCATGAAGGCAACTAGCTACCCAGCCCCTGTGCTGCGTCTGACTGCAAAACACAATGCGTTTTCTGTCTCCCCCCCCCCCCCCCCCCCCCATCCCCTCCCCCCTCAAGAGAAGGCAGCCTATAACCGCTGGGAGAGGGTAAAGACTGAGGGGGACCATCGGACATGCAGACATTCAACTTAGCAGAGCAGCAGGCACTGGACCTGGACCTGGTCGGTGGGCCCAGAGTGGGGTTCGTTGCCGAGGCAACTGACCCTCATCACCACCCTCTCATCCCCCTTCGCCACCATAACCCTCACACCTGCCCATCCACGCCTGGGCGCCCCAGAAGACCACTGCCAAAGGGGACCCAGATCACAGGGCGGGAATCACAGAAGGCCAACTCCACTCCTGATATACCACCTGGGGATCCACCTAGCATTTAGGCTCGTAAGGCCAGAAAGGTAGACACCAGTTAAGTTGGCATGGATGCAGCACATAAGGTAGCAATAGGTCGCAGGGTATAAACCTGTATGTAGATATATTTATGATCACAGTTACACAATAAACAGATGTTCACAACGTTTCAACCTGCCATGGTGCTCTGTCAGAAGGATCTGCGGGATGGTGCAGAGGAGGTGCTGGAGGCAGGGTCGGGGGTGGGGGGTGGAGTGGTGGGAGATGGGTGGGCATGGACCAGGGAACCCAGTTCAGCCAGTGTTCACTGCCTGGTGCCCCACCCCCATCCCTTCCCACCCTATCCCCCACCAGCATCCTCACCCCCCTACCCCAAAGTTCGATGAGACCGTCTGATGGAAGGCCAGCTCGCACGCAGGGATCATCACCCAGGTAAACAATGGAAAGTGTTACCGTGGAGAGAAGTCAGACATTGGCAAATGGTGTGAAACACCAGAGTTTATGCCAGAGTGGGTCGTCATCCTCCATCCAATGGGCCAGACCTGCTGTTCCTGCCAACTCAGGAGCCACACCCTATGGTGAGGCAGGTGGGAATCACAGAGTGTTTGCAATGGGGACTAGATGGTGGGGTGGAGGGTGTGGAGGAATGCGGGGGTGGGGAGACCCATATGGCCGGTGTCACTCTGCACAACCAATGGCCACAGAGGGCGGTCAGTGGAGTGCGCAATGATGGTCCGGGCCTGGGCCCCCCAGTCCCATTGTGGGGTCACCCCGACCCCACGTCCCATCCCCTGGTCATTCCCCCATCACCCCCCACAGCATCCCCCTCCACCCCAGCCAGTGGCAGGTCCGGCAGCCCACAGTCGTCCCTCTGCATGTCCTACCTCCTCACTTTCCCTCATCGGCCATGGCACCTGTTTCACAAAACCATAACTGAAACACACTGTCGGTAATTCCTCCCGGCAGAGGTGGAGCATCGTAGAGGCCCCGGAGAATACCGGGTCAGGCCTGCGAATGGTATGTGAAGGTTGTTTACTGTAGAATGCGTTGATGCCTCTGTCGAGGCATCGGGATTTGGCATACTGGCGGGGCCCGGCGCCGGTCACAATTTCAGCTTCCTGTCCGATTCTCTGCCCAATCACTTTTCCTTATTTCGGTGTCGGCTGATGGAGAATCCTGCCCCTTATTTTTAAACTATGTCCCCTAGGGTTAGTCTCCGGCAAGGGGCAACATCCTCTGGGTATCCACCCTAACAAGTCCCTTCAGGATCATGTATGTTTCAGTCAGGTTCTGTCTGATTTTTCTAAACTCGAATGGGTATTGGCCTAACCCGTCTTCATTGGGCAATCCCTTCAACCCAGGAATGAATCCAATGAACCTACTTTGAACTGTTTCTGAAACAATTAGTTTATTTTCCAATAAGGAGACCAAAACTGTACACAGCACCCAGGTGTGGGCTCACCAAGGCCCTGTACCACCAAAGTGAAACATCCCTCCTCAGCCCATTTGCTGGCTCTTCATTGAGTGCAGATATTCAAACCTGAATGACATCAGCTCTTGCCATCGTCCACTCGATTGCAGAGTACTATGTACCAGTAGGTACACCTGATCCCATTCTAGTCTTTAGATATACAACACAACATTGCGTATCATCTTGGGTAGCCTCTGATCAACCCAACCCCCCTGGCTCCCAGTCACAGTCGTAGCTGTTTACAGCATGGAAACAGGTCCTTTGCCCAGTTTGTCCATGCCACCCAGTTTCTATCACTAAACTAGTCCCACTGGCCCGCATTTATAGAGTATTTATAGTCCTGAGCAACGTCCCACCCCTCACATAAGGAGGGAGATTGCAACGAGAAAAACCCCTGGAAAATGTCTACACTAACCCAAGCCTTTCGCTACACAAGGATCTTACCAATCTACCTGCTACTTGCCTCCCATCACGCCAGCTAAGATCGCTGTCACAGGGAATACTAACAGAGGCCCAATGGCAGTAGGAATGGAACCAACACACTACCATCAAAACCCACTTCCTCATCTGATCCCACTCTGGCTAAAGCCTTTGTGCAGCAAATGTACAGAAGACGGGCCTTGCAGGGAACCTGGACTGCAGTTGTGGTGCACCCCAATCAATGGCTCACATTATTGAAGACTGCTCCACATCAAAATTCAGTGGAGGGCTCAGAGAGCTCCATTTAAGAAAGAAACGTACAGCACATGAACAGGCCCTTTGGCCTTCCGATCATGATGCCCTAATACAAAACCTTCTGTCCTTACTTGGTGCCTCTCCCTCTCTTTCCTCCCTATTCATGTACCCATCCAGATGCCTTTTAAATGTTGCTAATGTGCTGCTTCCACCACATCCTGTGGCAGCGCGTTCCAGACACCCACCATCTCTGTGTGTTAAAAACTTACCCGCACATAGAACATAGAACATAGAACGATACAGCGCAGTACAGGCCCTTCGGCCCTCGATGTTGCACCGACATGGAAAAAAAAAAAACTAAAGGCCATCTAACCTACACTATGCCCTTATCATCCATATGCTTATCCAATAAATTTTTAAATGCCCTCAATGTTGGCGAGTTCACTACTGTTGCAGGTAGGGCATTCCACGGCCTCACCACTCTTTGCGTAAAAAACCCACCTCTGACCTCTGTCCTATATCTATTACCCCTCAATTTAAGGCTATGTCCCCTCGTGCTAGCCACCTCCATCCGCGGGAGAAGGCTCTCGCTGTCCACCCTATCTAACCCTCTGATCATTTTGTATGCCTCTATTAAGTCACCTCTTAACCTTCTTCTCTCTAACGAAAACAACCTCAAGTCCATCAGCCTTTCCTCATAAGATTTTCCCTCCATACCAGGCAACATCCTGGTAAATCTCCTCTGCACCCGTTCCAAAGCTTCCACGTCCTTCCTATAATGAGGCGACCAGAACTGTACGCAATACTCCAAATGCGGCCGTACCAGAGTTTGGTACAGCTGCATCATGACCTCATGGCTCCGGAACTCAATCCCTCTACCAATAAAGGCCAACACACCATAGGCCTTCTTCACAACCCTATCAACCTGGGTGGCAACTTTCAGGGATCTATGTACATGGACACCGAGATCCCTCTGCTCATCCACACTACCAAGAATTTTACCATTAGCCAAATATTCCGCATTCCTGTTATTCTTTCCAAAGTGAATCACCTCACACTTCACCACATTAAACTCCATATGCCACCTCTCAGCCCAGCTCTGCAGCTTATCTATGTCCCTCTGTAACCTGCAACATCCTTCTGCACTGTCTACAACTCCACGGACTTTAGTGTCGTCTGCAAATTTACTCACCCATCCTTCTGCGCCCTCTTCTAGGTCATTTATAAAAATGACAAACAGCAACGGCCCCAGAACAGATCCTTGTGGTACGCCACTCGTAACTGAACTCCATTCTGAACATTTCCCATCAACTACCACTCTCTGTCTTCTTTCAACTAGCCAATTTCTGATCCACATCTCTAAATCACCCTCAATCCCCAGCCTCCGTATTTTCTGCAATAGCCGACCGTGGGGAACCTTATCAAACGCTTTACTGAAATCCATATACACCACATCAACTGCTCTACCCTCGTCTACCTGTTCAGTCACCTTCTCAAAGAACTCGATAAGGTTTGTGAGGCATGACCTACCCTTCACAAAACCATGCTGACTATCCCTAATCATATTATTCCTATCTAGATGATTATAAATCGTATCTTTTATAATCCTCTCCAAGACTTTACCCACCACAGACGTTAGGCTCACCGGCCTATAGTTACCTGGGTTATCTCTACTCCCCTTCTTGAACAAAGGGACCACATTTGCTATCCTCCAGTCCTCTGGCACTATTCCTGTAGCCAATGATGACCTAAAAATCAAAGCCAAAGGCTCAGCAATCTCTTCCCTGGCTTCCCAGAGAATCCTAGGATAAATCCCATCTGGCCCCGGGGACTTATCTATTTTCACCTTGTCCAGAATTGCCAACACTTCTTCCCTACGCACCTCAATGCCATCTATTCTAATAGCCTGGGTCTCAGCATTCTCCTCCACAATATTATCTTTTTCTTGAGTGAATACTGACGAAAAGTATTCATTTAGTATCTCGCTTATCTCCTCAGCCTCCACACACAACTTCCCACCACTGTCCTTGACTGGCCCTACTCTTACCCTAGTCATTCTTTTATTCCTGACATACCTATAGAAAGCTTTTGGGTTTTCCTTGATCCTACCTGCCAAAGACTTCTCATGTCCCCTCCTTGCTCGTCTCAGCTCTCTCTTTAGATCCTTCCTCGCTTCCTTGTAACTATCAAGCGCCCCAACTGAAACTTCACGCCTCATCTTCACATAGGCCTCCTTCTTCCTCTTAACAAGAGATTCCACTTCTTTGGTAAACCACGGTTCCCTTGCTCGACCCCTTCCTCCCTGCCTGACTGGTACGTACTTATCAAGAACATGCAATAGCTGTTCCTTGAACAAGCTCCACATATCCAGTGTGCCCAACCCTTGCAGCCTACTTCTCCAACCAACACATCCTAAGTCATGTCTAATGGCATCATAATTGCCCTTCCCCCAGCTATAACTCTTGCTCTGCGGGGTATACTTATCCCTTTCCATCACTAACGTAAAGGTCACCGAATTGTGGTCACTGTCTCCAAAGTGTTCACCTACCTCCAGATCTAACACCTGGCCTGGTTCATTACCCAAAACCAAATCCAAAGTGGCCTCACCTCTTGTTGGCCTGTCAACATATTGTGTCAGAAAACCCTCCTGCACACATTGTACAAAGAACGACCCATCCAATGTACTCGAACTATATCTTTTCCAGTCAATATTAGGAAAGTTAAAGTCTCCCATAACAACTACCCTGTTACTTTCGCTCTTTTCCAGAATCATCTTCGCCATCCTTTCCTCTACATCTCTAGAACTATTAGGTGGCCTATAGAAAACTCCCAACAGGGTGACCTCTCCTTTCCTGTTTCTAACCTCAGCCCATACTACCTCGGAAGAAGAGTCCCCATCTTGCATCCTTTCTACCACCGTAATACTGTCCTTGACTAGCAGCGCCACACCTCCCCCTCTTTTGCCCCCTTCTCTGACCTTACTAAAGCACCTAAACCCCGGAACCTGCAACAACCATTCCTGTCCCTGCTCTATCCATGTCTCTGAAATGGCCACAACATCGAAGTCCCAGGTACCAACCCATGCTGCCAGTTCCCCTACCTTATTTCGTATACTCCTGGCATTGAAATAGACACACTTCAAACCACAGACCTGAACACTGCCGCCCTCCTGCGAAGTCAAAACTGTGCTCCTGACCTCTCTACTCTCAATCTCTTGCACCCCAAAACTACAATCCAGGTTCCCATGCCCCTGCTGAATTAGTTTAAACCCCCCCAAAGAGTACTAACAAATCTCCCCCCCAGGATATTGGTGCCCCTCAGGTTCAGATGTAGACCATCCTGTCTATAGAGGTCCCACCTTCCCCAGAAAGAGCCCCAGTTATCCAGAAATCTGAATCCCTCCCGCCTGCACCATCCCTGTAGCCACGTGTTTAATTGCTCTCTCTCCCTATTCCTCATCTCACTATCACGTGGCACGGGCAACAACCCAGAGATAACAACTCTGTTTGTTCTCGCTCTGAGCTTCCATCCTAGCTCCCTAAAGGCCTGCCTGACATCCTTGTCCCCTTTCCTACCTATGTCGTTAGTGCCAATGTGGACTACGACTTGGGGCTGCTCCCCCTCCCCCTTAAGGACCCGGAAAACACGATCCGAGACATCACGTACCCTTGCACCTGGGAGGCAACATACCAAACGTGAGTCTCTCTCGCTCCCACAAAATCTCCTATCTGTGCCCCTGACTATTGAGTCCCCAATTACTAATGTTCTACTCCTTTCCCCCCTTCCCTTCTGAGCAACAGGGACAGACTCCGTGCCAGAGGCCCGTACCCCATGGCTTACCCCTGGTAAGTCGTCCCCCCCACAAGTATCCAAAACGGTATACTTGTTACTCAGGGGAACGACCGCAGGGGGTCCCTGCACTGACTGCTTCTTCCCAGTCCCTCTTACAGTTACCCATCTATCTCCAGTCTTTGGTGTAACTACTTCCCTGAAGCTCCTATCTATGACCCCCTCTGCCTCCCGAATGATCCGAAGTTCATCCAGCTCAAGCTCCAGGTCCCTAACACGGTTTTTGAGGAGCTGGAGTTGGGTGCACTTCCCACAGATGAAATCAGCAGGGACACTGACGGCGTCCCTCACCTCAAACATTCTGCAGGAGGAGCATTGTACTGCCTTCCCTGACATCCCCTCTAGATTAAAAAAAAACAAGAAAAAGAAAAAGAAAGGAAGAGCTTACCTGATATTACCTCAAACCCTGATCCCGCTGAAAGGTAAGCAAATTTAAAGGCACTCACTCACCTTCACGACAGGCCCCTGCTCCCGCTTCCCAACCACCGTGGGGTGGGGGGGTTGGTTAGAGGAGGAGGTAGGGTGGGAAACACTCACAAAGTGTTTCGGGTTTAACTGTCAGTTGCCAACAGCCCCTCCACAAACCACCTTCGACTTAGGCTGACCGCACTGCACGTATGCAAATTTCCCCAGAACAGCTGATCAGTAGCTCTGCTCTGCTGCCCTCTGCTGGTTGCTTGCCTTTACTCAAACTCCTTGGGTCTTCTTCGCAGGTTCACCTTCGACTTAGGCTGACCGCACTGCACGTATGCAAATTTCCCCAGAACAGCTGATCAGTAGCTCTGCTCTGCTGCCCTCTGCTGGGCAGCTATTAGGTGCCCCTTTCCCCCTCTCACCTTGAAGCGGGTAGAACCTGTGAAGTGAAGCTACTTCATGGAGTGTTGACCCTGCCTTTGTGAGACACGGGTTCAGCTGGCTCCAGCTAACAGCACCCAGTCAGGGCTCAAGGATACTAGCCCCACTACTGTGTGGGTGTCTCGGGAGGGACTCAGGTTAAGGGAGTAAACCCAAACAAAAAATCCAGAGTGCACCTCCGCAGTCACGCATTACTTTTGGCATGTTCTGGCAGCTCCAGCAACCAAACCGGTGCCAACTGTTATGCTCTGCACGCCTTTGGACCCCACTAGCAATGCCGAGAGGGGGTTTCTAACAGTTTGGCAGCCCAAAACCCCCATGCATTCATTCTCTTCTGTATTCATTCTGCCGAGGCATGTGCCATGGAGAGATCACTCCATAGTCACCCCACAGCGACCAAAACAACGCGATAGTCAGGAGTTACAACTTATAAACCCAGCTCGATTGGCATAGAGAACGGGCGTCACGGGCAGTGGGAGAGATTATCGTGTCTCATCGGACAATACTGCCCGCCTAAAACCAGACAGCACCCCGGTCAGTAAGGTGCCGTCCTATCACAGTTGTTATGGGAGAGGCGTTTTCAGAACCCCGAAATGTATCATGGAGTTCAACCAACCTCTCCCTTTACTGTATTGTTGCTTTTGAAGCACACGGCTTGTTCTCCAGGTGTGGGATTACAATTATGGACACGTGGGTTTTTAAACACAAAACAATGATTATTCCATGAATTCAACTTAACCTTTTAAATAAACATTGGATCACTTAACACCCCTTACTTCAAAGATAACCCCAAAAATAATACAACACTAAATAATCCCTCAAAATGTTCCTTCAAACCTCCAAAAGACTTCACCTTTAAACAGAAACACATCAGGTTAAAGACGTTACTATTATGAGTTTAAATCACCCAAATGATTCAGAGATAGTCTTTCATGGCAGAGATCACAGCAGGTCCAGCTCACTGCAAACACAGACACACCCAAGCTCTTTTCTCAAAACTGAAACTAAAACTCCCAAAAGGCAGAAGCGAGCTCAGCTCAGCTCCCCCCACCCTCTGACATTACTTCAGTAATATGAGCTGCCCGATTTCTTAAAGGTGCATTGCTTAAAACCCATTTCTTAAAGGTACTCTCACATGACACAGTCCATCTGCTCCAATGGGGGTTGGAAGCTCAGGATCATTGCCTGTCAAGTGGACTGTAACACCACACCAAACAACATGACAAAGGAAAGAAGGTACCAGCCTTTTGCTTTGCAAGCTGGAACGTCAGAACCATGTGGCCGGACCTGTCAGAAGATCTCACACAGATTGACGACTCTCGGAAGGCCACCATCATCAACAACGAGCTGAATGATTTAATGTGGCTGCAGCAACAAGAACAGAGAACAATACAGCACAGGAACAGTCCTTTCGACCCTCCAAGTCTGTACCCGTCATGATAACCTTTGCCAAAACCTCAGCACTTCCTTGTGTTGTATCCCTCTTCACCCATCCTATCCATGTATATGTCAAGGTGCCGTTTGAATGCCGTTAATGTGCCTGCTTCCACAATCTCCCCTGACAACGCGTTCCAGGCACTCACCCTCTGCGTAAAAAATCTGCCTCGTACATCTCCTCTAAACTTTGCCCCACGGACCTTAAACCTATGTCCCGTAGTGACTGACCCCTCCACCCTGGGACAGAATGCCTGCCAATTCACTCTATACATGCCTCTTGTAGACCTTGATCTGGTCACCCCTCAACCTCCGTCGTTCTAATGTAAACAGTCCGAGTCTATTCGGCTACATAGCTAACACCCTCCAGACCAGGCACCATCCTGGTAAACCTCCTTGCACCCTCTCCAAAGCCTCCACATCCAGACCAGGCACCATCCTGGTAAACCTCCTTGCACCCTCTCCAAAGCCTCCACATCCAGACCAGGCACCATCCTGGTAAACCTCCTTGCACCCTCTCCAAAGCCTCCACATCCAGACCAGGCACCATCCTGGTAAACCTCCTTGCACCCTCTCCAAAGCCTCCACATCCAGACCAGGCACCATCCTGGTAAACCTCCTTGCACCCTCTCCAAAGCCTCCACATCCAGACCAGGCACCATCCTGGTAAACCTCCTTGCACCCTCTCCAAAGCCTCCACATCCTTCTTGTAGCGTGGAGACCAGAATTGTGCGCAATATTCCAAGGAGACACACTTCAGAAGACATACCCAGCTGCAAGTGGGTCCCTCAAGACTACACTTTTTACTGCCAGGGCAGAGACTAACTGGTCTATAATTTCCTACTTTCTGCCTCCCTCACATTTTGAATAAGGGTGTTACATTAGCATTTTTCCAATCTGCTGGAACCGTTACTGCACCCAAGGAAATTTGGAATACTATGCCAAATGGATCCACTATCTCCGTTACCATTTCCTTTAAGAACCTGAGATGTAGGCCATTAGGCGCTGACGACCTGTCTGCCTTCAATCCCAATAGTTTTCCCCATTGATGATGAGTGTTCTAAGTCCCTCCCTTTCCATTACCTCTGAATTACCTGTTACTATTGGGATGTTTCTAGTGTCCTCCACTTGACTCCACCATTTCTGTGTCCCAACTATGAAGTTTCCAGTCTCATCCTCCAAGGGACCGACATTCACTTTCGCTTCTCTCTTCCCTTTCATATACTTATCGCAGCTTTTGCTATCCCTTTTAAAAACATTTTGCATTCGTTTTCTTTCATGATTTACCCCTTTGCTCTTTTTATTGCTCTGATCTTTAAAATTTTCCCAATTTCCCAGCTTGTTCCTGGTCTTTGCAATATGGGATGCCTTAAGTTTTGTCTTTATGTTATCTTTAACTTTCTTGCCATGGATGTTTCTTCCCCTCTCTTGCAACCTTTCTTCCTCTCTGGAATATATTTTAGTTGGGAGGAATGGAATATCTCCTTAAACAACTGGCACTGCTCATCAACTGTCCTACCTTTTAGTCTTCCTCCCCAGTCCACTGGGGCCAAATCTCCCCTCATGTCTATGTAATTACCTTGGTTTAACTCCAGAATATGAGTGTGAGACTCCAGTTGGTCACCCTCAAAGTGAATTTGAAATTCCATCGTGCTATGATCACTCTTCCCTGGAGGAAATATGAGTAGGTGGCATGGTGGTATTGTCACTGGACTAGTGAATCAGAGACCCAGAGTAATTCTCTGGATCTCAGGTTCAAATCCCGCCACCGCAGATGGTGATATTTGAATTCAATAAAAATCTAGAATTAAGGGCTGGATTCTTCTGCTCGCCACAAGATCGCCACGGGCGAGCTGCGAACAATGGAGAAGTCCACTGACCTTGGGCGGGGTTCTTTGGTCTCTGGTTGGACATAGTCAGAAATCTTCCCCTAAAAGTTTAATCATGAGCATGAAACCATAGGAGTGGCATGGTAGCACAGTGGTCAGCAATATTACATCACAGCTCCAGGGTCCCGGGTTCGATTCCCGGCTTGGGTCACTGTCTGTGTGGAGTCTGCACGCTCTCCCCGTGTCTGCGTGGGTTTCCTCCGGGTGCTCCGGTTTCCTCCCATAATTCCCGAAAGACGTGCTTGTTCGGTGAATTGGACATTCTGAATTCTTCCTCTGTGACCCGAACAGGCACCGAAATGTGGCGACTAAGGGATTTTCAAAGTCACTTCATTGTTTGTGTAAGCCTACTTGTGACAATGATGATTATTATTATTGTCAATTGTTGCAAAAATCCATATGGATCAGTAATTAAAAAAAAAAAATTTAGAGTACCCAATTATTTTTTCCAATTAAGGGGCAATTTAATGTGGCCAATCCACCTACTCTGCACATTTTTGGGTTGTGGGAGCGAAACCCACACAGACACGGGGAGATATGGATCACTAATGAAGGAAATCTGCCATCCTTACCTGGTCTGGCCTACATGTGACTCCAGACCCACAGCAATGTGGTTAACTCTTAACTGCCCTCTCAAGTGCAATTAGGGATGGGCAATAAGTGTTGGCACAGCCTGTGATACCCACATCCCATGAATAAATAACAAAAGATCATTAATTAATCCCTCCTCATTATACAATGCCAAATCCAGAATAGCCTGCTCCCTGGTTGGTTCCAGAAAATATTGCTTCAAAAAACAATCTTTTGTATATTCAATACACTCCATCTCGAGCCTACCCTTGCCAGTTTGATTAATCCAGCCCATACATATCTTAAAATCACCCATGATTATTGCTGTACCTTTCTTACAAGCGCACCAGTATTTTGTGATTCATACTGTGCACCTACTGCACGGTGACCTGTAGATTACTCCCACCAGGAACTTCTTTCCCTTGCTATTTCTTATTTCTACCCAGAATAATTCCACACCTTGATCTCCAGTTCTTACTACAGCGCTGATCCCTTCCTTTCACCTTAAAGCTACCCCACTTCCATTTCCTTTCTGTCTATACTTCCGAAATACTGAGTACCCTTGGATATTCAACTCCCAGTCCTGGTCTCTTTGTAACCATGTCTCAGTTATTGCCAACAAATCAGACCCCTTTGTGTTTATTTGCACTGTTAACCCATTGATTTTATTCCTAATATTTTGTGCATTCAGATACAAAGCCTCTAAATTATCCAATATCCCTCCTCTTGATGAGTCCTTGGTGCAATGTGATGTCACACGTTCTGGTAACAATCAGCCTCATCAGTAACCCCTACCTTCTCCTTTAACTTTAATTTTCTGATTTTCCATGCACCTGAATCCACCACCCCACTATTTAGTTTAAAGCCTAATCTACAGGCCTAGTCATGTGATTTGCCAAGACTCTGATACAATCCGAGACTAGGCCCCAACAGTGGCGAGGATACTGGAGTGAAACCCTATTATTTTAGTTTATTGTAAGACTATGTGATCCAGGAGTGATTGCATGAAAAAATAGGGCATGAAAAAACAAAACTTTATTATTAATACAATATTAATCTTTTAACTTCACACCCAAAAAAGAAAGAACAGCTTGCAATTACGCCTTAACACTGCGACACAATTTCCCATTGAACAACAAGAAAAGAAACATACAGCTCTCAATCTATCTTAAAATCAACAGGGCATAGATTAATATTCGCGGTACAGAACAGATTCTGGCTCTGGTTAGCACCCCTTCAGACTCTGGCTGACTGTCTTTAAATAGATGTTTCCACTGGGTTATTTCAGCCTCTTCCTTGTCTCCAGACAACACTGCTCAGCTTTTAAAATATTATTACTCTTTTTTTAAAACTCTCCAGCTTGGAAAGAATTGTGGATTCAGAGTCAGATCAGAACTCAGCTCCTCTCTCACAAATCTTCTTCAAACTCACTGACTTTCTGCCTTTTTCAAATGACCTCATCTCCCCAATCTGGAAAGCACATTACCTCTGCAGGTTGCAAAACTGCACTAACCCCCCAGGGACCTCCCCAGGATAACCACGATGCATTAGCCCAAACTGAAAAACACATTCTTGTGCCAATTTCACCTTCTATGTACTTGGAGCAAAGGAAAATCCTTTTTAAACACATTATACACCCAAGTTTATAACTCTTAACTTATTCCAATATTTAGATGCCAATATTCCTAAAACCCTCAAATTGTTACATCTCCCCCCTTAAATAAAACAAACGAGCGATTTAAACAGGAGGCTTCATTTTTCTGAACCCCTTATATGTTCAACATTTCCTAAGATTATAAACAACACATACACTATAGCTAACAATTTCCCAAAAATTCCTAAAATTCAACAATCGTCACACTGGTCCCAGCATGATCCAGATGAAGACCATCCCATTGGAACAGCTCTGTACTTCCCCAGTACTGGTGCCAATGTCCCATGAATTAGCGCCCATTTGTTTAATCACTGACCAATTGCCGTGCACCCATTTGCCTAATCACTGACCCATTGCCATGCACCCATTTCCCTAATCACTGACCCATTGCTGTGCACCCATTTCCCTAATCACTGACCCATTACCGTGCACCCATTTCCCTAATTACTGACCCATTGCCGTGCACCCATTTCTCTAATCACTGACCGATTGCCGTGCACCCATTTCCCTAATCACTGACCCATTGCCGTGCACCCATTTCCCTAATCACTGACTCATTACCGTGCACCCATTTCCCTAATCACTGACCCATTGCCGTGCACCCATTTCTCTAATCACTGACCCATTGCCGTGCACCCATTTCTACAATCACTGACCCATTGCCGTGCACCCATTTCCCTAATCACTGACCCATTGCCGTGCACCCATTTCTCTAATCACTGACCCATTACCGTGCACCCATTTCCCTAATCACTGACCCATTGCCGTGCACCCATTTCCCTAATCACTGACCCATTACCGTGCACCCATTTCCCTAATCACTGACCCATTACCGTGCACCCATTTCCCTAATCACTGACCCATTGCCGTGGACCCATTTCTCTAATCACTGACCCATTGCCGTGCACCCATTTCCCTAATCACTGACCCATTGCCGTGCACCCATTTCCCTAATCACTGACCCATTACCGTGCACCCATTTCTCTAATCGCTGACCCATTGCCATGCACCCATTTCTCTAATCACTGACCCATTGCCGTGCACCCATTTCTCTAATCACTGACCCATTGCCGTGCACCCATTTCCCTAATCACTGACCCATTGCCGTGCACCCATTTCCCTAATCACTGATCCATTGCCGTGCACCCATTTCCCTAATCACTGACCCATTGCCGTGCACCCATTTCCCTAATCACTGACCCATCGCCGTGCACCCATATCTCTAATCACTGACCCATTGCTGTGCACCCATTTCTCTAATCACTGACCCATTACCGTGCACCCATTTCCCTAATCACTGACCCATTGCCGTGCATCCATTTCCCTAATCACTGACCCATTGCCGTGCACCCATTTCCCTAATCACTGACCCATTGCCGTGCACCCATTTCCCTAATCACTGACCCATTACCGTGCACCCATTTCCCTAATCACTGACCCATTGCCGTGCACCCATTTCCCTAATCACTGACCCATTGCCGTGCACCCATTTCCCTAATCACTGACCCATTGCTGTGCACCCATTTCTCTAATCACTGACCCATTACCGTGCACCCATTTCTCTAATCAGTGAAACATTGCCATGCACCCATTTCCCTAATCACTGACCCATTGCCGTGCACCCATTTCCCTAATCACTGACCCATTGCCGTGCACCCATTTCCCTAATCACTGACCCATTGCCGTGCACCCATTTCCCTAATCACTGACCCATTGCCGTGCACCCATTTCTCTAATCACTGACCCATTGCCGTGCACCCATTTCTCTAATCACTGACCCATTGCCGTGCACCCATTTCCCTAATCACTGACCCATTGCCGTGCACCCATTTCTACAATCACTGACCCATTACCGTGCACCCATTTCCCTAATCACTGATCCATTGCCGTGCACCCATTTCTCTAATCACTGACCCATTGCCGTGCACCCATTTCCCTAATCACTGACCCATTGCCGTGCACCCATTTCCCGAATCACTGACCCATTGCCGTGCACCCATTTCCCTAATCACTGACCCATTGCCGTGCACCCATTTCCCTAATCACTGACCCATTGCCGTGCACCCATTTCCCTAATCACTGACCCATTGCCGTGCACCCATTTCTACAATCACTGACCCATTACCGTGCATCCATTTCCCTAATCACTGACCCATTGCCGTGCACCCATTTCCCTAATCACTGACCCATTACCGTGCATCCATTTCCCTAATCACTGACCCATTGCCGTGCACCCATTTCCCTAATCACTGACCCATTACCGTGCACCCATTTCCCTAATCACTGACCCATTGCCGTGCACCCATTTCTCTAATCACTGACCCATTGCTGTGCACCCATTTCCCTAATCACTGACCCATTGCCGTGCACCCATTTCTCTAATCACTGACCCATTGCTGTGCACCCATTTCCCGAATCACTGACCCATTGCCCTGCACCCATTTCTCTAATCAGTGACCCATTACCGTGCATCCATTTCCCTAATCACTGACCCATTGCCTTGTACCCATTTCCCGAATCACTGACCCATTGCCGTGCACCCATTTCCCTAATCACTGACCCATTGCCGTGCTCCCATTTCCCTAATCACTGACCCATTGCCGTGCATCCATTTCCCTAATCACTGACCCATTGCCGTGCACCCATTTGCCTAATCACTGACCCATTGCCATGCACCCATTTCCCTAATCACTGACCCATTACCGTGCACCCATTTCCCTAATCACTGACCCATTGCCGTGCACCCATTTCCCTAATCACTGACCCATTGCCTTGTACCCATTTCCCTAATCACTGACCCATTGCTGTGCACCCATTTCCCTAATCACTGACCCATTGCCCTGCACCCATTTCTCTAATCAGTGACCCATTACCGTGCATCCATTTCCCTAATCACTGACCCATTGCCTTGTACCCATTTCCCGAATCACTGACCCATTGCCGTGCACCCATTTCCCTAATCACTGACCCATTGCCTTGTACCCATTTCCCGAATCACTGACCCATTGCCGTGCACCCATTTCCCTAATCACTGACCCATTGCTGTGGACCCATTTCTCTAATCACTGACCCATTGCCGTGCATCCATTTCCCTAATCACTGACCCATTGCCTTGTACCCATTTCCCGAATCACTGACCCATTGCCGTGCACCCATTTCTCTAATCAGTGACCCATTACCGTGCATCCATTTCCCTAATCACTGACCCATTGCCATGTACCCATTTCCCTAATCTCTGACCCATTACCGTGCATCCATTTCCCTAATCACTGACCCATTGCCGTGCTCCCATTTGTCTCTCGAGACAGGAGCCCAGGAATTTATTAATGACAATTACGCTATTCACGTTTTGGGCAGTGAATAGTGGCATTCAGGGTAATTTTTGAATCCAGGCGGCGATGACACTACCCTGCAGAATGTATTTTTTATTCTTTCAGGGCATTTAGTCATCCCTAACAAGACCAGCATGTATTGTCCATCCCTAATTGCCCTTGTGTGGACCATTTGTGGGGCATGTAATACGATTTCTGCTGTTATTACTACAGTATAGCTACAGGATTTCATCCTGAATGAGTTACTGGAATATACGACTGGTACTGTTGATCTCTCCACATTTTGCAGAATCAGACAATTGCTATGGTGCAGATGGAGGTCATTTGGCCCATAATATAGGCACCAGCTTTCCAAATGAGCATTGTGGTTCAGTGCCATTCCCCTGCCTTTTCTTCAGACCGCTGCATATTGTTTCTATACAGTATTATATATATATATATATATATATATAGAGAGAGAGAGAGAGAGAAATCAAGTATCATGTGCGTGTATATCTGTTCATGTTTGTTTATTTGTATGTGTGGCAGGGTGACATGCAAAGGTAATCTGTCAGGCTGTAAACAGCATTATGAATTAAAATTGAGCAGGGTTTGGTATTCACACAGAACAGTACCAGGCAGCCTCATAATGCAGCTGGAAGCACAAGTCACAGACTTCTAAGATGCATTGTGACTGCACGTTGGTCTTGGGGTCAATGTCATCCTCGCAAAATGCATTGTATTTGAAAGCCATGGAGGAACACTGACAGAAAATCTCCATTTCAGGCAGTTGCGTTATGAATGGAATGTACAGAACAACACTTGCTATGTGGTCCAGGCCATCAGCTCCTTTACCTATGGCTATGAGTATCTTGGCTGCTCACCCCGATTAGTAATCACGCCACTCACTGACCGCTGCTGGCTGACTCTGACCGGAGCCCTACACCTAAACCTCGGAGGCTCGCCGGCAGGACCAACAGGGACGGGCAAAACAGCAACAGTGAAAGACCTTGCAAAAGTAAGTGTCCAGCAGGATACAGTGATTATCTGTTATCTTCTCCAAAACCACGATTCCTTTGTCAATCTAATATTTAACACCAAGTCCATTGTCTGCTATTTTAATAGAGGCTTTAACAAATTGAAACGAAAAAGAGCACGGTGGAAATGGAAAAAAAAATTATGTCCAATGAATCAGCTTCTTTTCCAGTGATTAACCGACTCAAACTACTTTATCCAGACTCGACCATTCCATGATTTTCCTGGTCAGCCTTTCACCTTCCCTCGCTGTGAACGTGAGCTCATCCAAAACCCTGCTGCCTGTATCCTATCTCATACCAAGACCTATTTGTCCAGCATCCCTGAGACCTCTGAGTTCTGGTCTAGTAATGCGTGGATTTCAAATTTTCATCCCCATGTTCAAATTCCTCCTTGGCCTCAACCCTCCTTATCACTGTGGGCTCTTGTAGTCCTCAATCCTCTGAGATGTCAGTTTTTCTAATTCCGGGCCTCTTGCACATTCCCGATTTTAACTGATCTACCGTTGGTGACTGTGCTCTTGAATTTCCTCCCTATACCTCTCCAACTCTCTGCTTCGTTCTCCCACTTTAAGGTGCTCCACAGATGGATACAGAACCCGCTTGGTCACAGAAGGCAAAGGGTAGCAGTAGAAGGGTGTTTTTCTGAATGGAAGGTTGTGACTAGTGGTGTTCCACAGGGATTGGTGCTTGGGCCTCTGTTATTTGTGGTGTACATAAACGATTTGGAGGAAAATATAGCCAGTCTGATTAGTAAGTTCACGGATGACACTAAGGTTGGTGGAGTGGCAGATAGTGTTGAGGATTGTCAGAGGATACAGCAGGACATTCATAGGTTGGAGACTTGGGCAGAGGAATGGCAAATGGAGTTTAATCCGGACAAATGTGAGGTATTGAATTTTAGTAGGTCCAACATAGAGGGGACATATGCCGTAAATGGTAAAACTCTTAGGAATATAGAAAGTCAGAGAGATCTGGGCGTGCAGGTCCACACATCTTTGAAGGTGGACAAAGTAGTCAAGAAAGCATATGGAATGCTTACCTTAATTGGACTGGGCATTGAGTATAAAAACTGGCAAGTCATGCTACAGTTGTAAAGCTGCATTTGGAATATTGCGCACAATTCTGGTCGCCACACTACCAGAAGGATGTAGAGGCTTTGGAGAGGGTGCAGAGAAGGTTTCTCAGGTTGTTGTCTGGTCTGGAGGGTGTTAACTATGAGGAGAGGCTGAATAGACTCGGACTGTTTTCATTAGAAAGACAGAGGTTGAGGGGTGACCTGATAGAGGTCTACGAGATTGAGGGACATGGATAGAGTGGATGGGCAGGCACTCTTTCCCAGGGTGGAGGGGTCAATCACCAGGGGACATAGGTTTAAGGTCCGTGGGGCAAAGTTTAGAGGAGATGTGTGAGGCAGGGTTTTACACAGAGGGTGGTGAGTGCCTGGAACGCGTTGCCAGGGGAGGCTGTGGAAGCAGATACATTAACAGCGTTCAAAAGGCATCTTGACAAACACACGGATAGGGTTTGTATCGAGGGATACGGCACAAGGAAGTGCTGAGGGTTTTGGTTAAGGTTGGTATCATGACTGGTACAGGCTTGGAGGGCCGAAGGGCCTGTTCCTGTGCTGTATTGTTCTTTGTTCTTTGTTCTAGAACCTACATCTTTGATCAAGCTTTAATACTCTCTTATATGGCTCAGTAACAAATTATATTTCAGAAAGCTCCATTGCCTTAGGGCGCTTACAACATTAAAGGTGCTATAAAAATACAAGTTATTTTTGCTACCACCACCGCAAGTACATCTAATTGTTCCTTGTTCCCATTTATTCTGCCCATTCAATGCCCTTCCCAGCTGACAACTCGATTACCAGCTACCTTAAATATTCACTCCCTCAATCACCGACACACATTGGCAAAAGCATGTACAAACTACAAGATGCACCTCAGCAACTAACCAAGGTTCCTTCGGAAGCATCTTCCAAACTTACGACTACTATCAGCTGGAAGACAGGGGCAGCAGGCACTTGGAAACATCATAGTCCAAAAGTTTCCCCCCAAGTCACTCACTATCCTCACTTAGACATCACCGTTCTTTCATGGTCATTTGGTCAAAACCGTGGAGCTCCTTCCTTAACAGCACAGTGGGTGTGCCTATACCTCGGGGACTGCAGCGGTTCAAGAAGGTAGCTCACCACCACCTTCTCAAGGGAAACTAAGGATGGGAAATAAATGCTGGCTCAACCAGTATAAATGAAGGATCATTTAGGTCTGAAACAGTAACTCTGTTTCTCTCCACAGGTAGTGCCAGGTCCCTGAGTTTATCTAGCATTTTCTGTTTTTATATTACATATATTAAAAAAGCTTTCCTAGCTATCAATGCCCACTATCCATGAACGATTAAAAAGCCTCTGGCTGAAAGTCTTCCCCAACTTCCCTCCTCTATCGTCACTATCTCTATTACTCACGCTCCACAGTGAGTGATATGTTTGCGTTCCCTCAATTCTTCCCCTTACAGTCTCGAAAATTTACATGAAGTTACATTATGTCAGAAGCTGGTGACAATATTGTCAATAACGGCAGCACTATTTAATTTCTTTGACAAGACTGTGTCTGGCTTTCCTCATTAATTAGCAGCATGTATTCATTCAGTGAGTAAATGGGCTGGGTAGATGGATGTGTTCCTCTGACAGAAGCCAAGCCACAATGGTGCTGCCTCAGTCTGCTGTAGAACTGATGCTAAGAACTAGAAACAATGATGCTGACATCCTGGTTTACAGATGAGAGTGCTAATTCATTTTTCAAAAAATATATTTTATTCATAAAATCTGTAATAAACATTAAAGAACATTTCGAATTGTCTTGACTGTACATTTCCATCAAAGTTACAAGTCACTTGACTTTCTTCCATTCAATTGGGATGACATTACACACATATTAATCTTTACGTTACAATTCTTTCTTAAATATTTACATCGCCATGTTTCCTTTATACATTGGAGTGTTAATGACGAACATTTATTTTTTTCAAAAAATATACTTTATTCATAAAATCTATAATAAACATTACAGGACATTTCGAATTGTCTTGACTGTACATTTCCATTAGATTTTTTTTTCCAAAAATATACTTTATTCATGCTAATGCCATTAGCCTTTGCACGGTATATGAAAAGGTGGGAAACGACAACCACTGCCACCTCTAGCCAGCAAACTTTGTGCATTGCACATTACACTTTTCCTGGGCTGATTAATGTATTGGGTGTGCCCTGATTTTGAACCTCCGACATGACCGGAAGCAGGTGGAATCCTATTAGTATAAGGAAGGTGTCCAGGGAAAGAAGATGCTCTCCCCTCTCTCAGCCTTCCAATTGCCGAATCCTACTGGCCCATCCAAGAAGCCTGGTGGGAAAGCGGGATAGTGAAGTTCTTAAGATGGGAATGGCCTGAAAAATGCCTGCAGCTAGTCATGCGTTCTCCCAATAACTCACACTCAGCACCATCCCACTAAATCCACTCTTCCCTGAAAGTGTGGAATTTATCACAACACTCCAGCTGAGGCCTGAGCGGTGATTTATTTCTCAAGGTTTACAGCAATTTGACGCTCAGTCTTGGTTCTGCTTTTCAGGCTGTGGGAAAACACTGTGTTGTCTTCAACTGCTCTGAAGGTCTGGATTTTCAGGTAAAAACATTCAACTATGTTTACTGCACCAAGTTTTTTCAGTGAATTAACCAACCTCTCCTGGGTACTGAGTTGGTCCTAACTTATCGCCAACATTAATCTGGCTCAAATATATTTTAGTTAGTCTAAGTCATGGTGGCACATTGCCTGGTGCACTGCCAGTCATCTGAAAGGCATGAATTTGTAGGATAAAAGTTATCTTTCTCAATCTGTCTCTCTTCTCTCAGCTAACTCTGAGGATGGCTGGTATTGAAGGTAACTAGCGCGATGGTGGTTGTACCTGTACTGGAAGCATTTGGTGGGACAAAGCAGATGGAACTTTACACTGTACCTAATCCATGCTGTACTTGCCCTACTGTGACGATATTTTCTAACTACCAACAACTAAATTAATGATCAGGTTGTAGGGTTGAATTTTGTGCATGCCACAGTGGTGGGCCAGAAAGCTGGAAACAATCTACCATGATCAATCTGATTCTGTGTCCATCTGTAAGTAGACTTGAGTTTTCTGGGCCAATAAGGCAAACCCTGGTGAAGGTGGGTAGGGAGTGGAATCATTATTGAGGCCAGGAGGGCAGACATTGGTTGTTTTGATGAGTGCGGGAGGGGCGGGTGCCTTGATGAGTCACAAAATGCCTGATTAGGATGATCCCCTCTGCCGTCCAGGCCTCCCGAAGGCCACTAGCTTTTACTGGAGCACGAGAATTACCAGCAGTGTCGGTGTTGTGATGTTTCTGTGGTGAATGTGGTGAATTCTAATCCTAGTAATTCACACTGTGTTGTATTATATGTATTGTGGGGGCGATTCTCCGCCCCCCACGAAGGGTCGGAGAATAGCGGGAGGGCCTTCCCGACATTTTTCCCGCCATCCCGCTATTCCCCCCCCCCCCCCGCCCCGCCCAACTCCCGACACGAATCACTGCCGCCGTTTTTTTACGGCCGGCAGCGATTCACAGCTGATAGATGGGCCGAAGTCCCAGCCCTTTATGCTGTTTTTACGAATGGCAAACACGCCTGGTCTGGGCGTTCGTAAAAACGGCGGGAACAACTCGCTTTTTATAACCATGGCACCGATTGGCACGGCAGTACCACGGCCGTGCCAAGGGTGCCATGGGCCCGCGATCGGTGAGCACCGATCGCGGGCAGCGGGCCCGATGCCCGCGCACTATTTCGCCTTCCGCCGCCCCGCAGTATCCATTCGCGGGGCGGCTGAGGGGCATCCCGGCCCGCGCATGCGCGGGTTTCGCGCAAATACGCGATGACGTCATCCGCGCATGCGCGGGTTGGAGTCTTCCAATCCGCGCATGTGCGGCTGACGTCATATGACGCGTCAGCCGGCGCTAACTCCGGCAAGCGGGCTTAACGAAATTCGTTAAGCCCGTGATGCCGGAGCTTACGGCGTCGGGCTGCTAGCCCCGACCGGGGACCAGAATCGGTTCCCGGTCGGGAAGGGGCGCGCTGGCGTCAAATCCGCCCGGGTTTGACGCCAGCCTTACGATTTCTCCCGTTTTGGGAGAATCGCGCCCTGTGTCTTTGTGAGCTCTGTATACGTGCTGTTGCGCGGCTCTGCCCATAGGGGGAGATGAGGAGTTTGAACTGGGCTCCACCATTGGCTCCGCCCATGGCTCCTCCCACTAACCGGAAGTAGAAAGATCAGCAGTTGTGAGCCTGCTGCCAGTTCATCTCATCGCAGGCAGGCTCAGTTGTAAGACTATTAAAAACACTGTTCACTTCCAATCTCGTGTCTTGTGAATTGATGGTCACATCAGTTTCTTTCAGAGAGAATATGCTGATGAGTAAGAAGTCAGCATCATGTGACTAACAGACATTGTTCTGAGGAGCTTTCTTGTCAACAATAACGGTGGTAACTTTAAAGTAAATCTGCCTGCTGAAAACGTCTTTACCTTCAAAATAAACTAAACATCAGTTAATCATGTGTGAGATTGGTAAATGAAATGAAAATTGCTTATTGTCACGAGTAGGCTTCAATGAAGTTACTGTGAAAAGCCCCTAGTCGCCACATTCCGGCACCTGTCCGGGGAGGCTGGTACAGGAATCGAACCGTGCTGCTGGCGGTTCAAGCCAGTGATTTAGCCTGGTGAGCCAAATTTGTATTAAGCAAACATAACAGTGCGTCAAGACCCTTAAGTGAACCTTAATTGTCCACTTAATGGCCTCAATTGCCCTTTGGACAGAAAGGCAGTTCTCAACCTTCCCCACCCTGAATAAATTGGATGGATTTGGGAAGGCGCCAGGTACTGCATTTCACCCCCCCCCCCCCCCCCCCCCCCCACACCCCCCCACACTTCCCGTCCCTTGCTATCTGCTCTCATGGGACAGATTAAATGCTCTCACGCCATGCAATGATTTTGTTTTTTAAAATGTGGGAATTATCCTGTGGCAAATTAGGAATTGTCAGATTCACCGGAGCGTGTAATTCAATAATAACTCATGATTAGTATTTGGCTGCTGTTCACTGTGCCAGTAAAGGAAGGTCATGCACTCTGGTCTTTTCAAAGATTCACATTGAGGTGCTGCTCTAAGGGTAGGAGGCTTGAAAACATTCACTCAAACTGTTTTGATTCCTTAATAACTCTCGCTGCACAAAGATCACATATATCATTATTCTCTGTTTTCAGAAGAGGTGGGTGTTTGTACTGAGGAATAGGACACTCCATTCCTGCACCTGCAGCAGAGTGCTCCCCCCCCCCCGCCCCCGTCCCCGTCCCCGTCCCCATCCCCCAGACCGCGCACACTGTGGCTCTGAACAGAAATCATGCTGAATGTTTCCAACACTGTTTGCTGTAGTTGTAAGTGAATCAGGAATTTCCCTGCCAGGACATGGCAGGGCAGATCAGGGCAGGACATGGCAGGGCAGGGCAGGGCAGGACATAGGGCAACTGGGACCGCTGGCTGCTGGGTGGTGGAGCAGGTCTGCAAAGGGCTGCATAGTGGCCAAGCTTGTCACACTGTAGACACCGGCGTCCTTTTGCCAGACATTGCCGCTTTAAGTTGGCGGAGCCACAATTCGGACGTCAGCGTGTTGCATGCGTCATCGCGCATGCGCAGTGCGGTCGGTCAACGTACGCACCTGTGCAGTCGGGTTGCCGGTCTCGTCGTCCACCCGGTCGTGGCGCGCATGCGCAGGGTCCCAGGAAAAGCGCGCAAAATGGCCAGTCTCCTCGATACTCAGGACTTGCATCTGTGCGATGGCCTGCACCCGTTCCGCCTCGTGGGAGGCCTGCTTTGCAGTCTCTGCTGCCCTGATGTGGGAGTAACGATTGTTAGCATGCTCATGGACAATGCACGTCTCGATAGCGACAGGGAGGGTCAACTGTTTGACTTTCAGGAGCTGCTGCCGAACGGAATTGGAGTGGACCCCGAAAACGATCTGATCCAGGATCATGGAATCAGTTGTCGAGTCAGAGTTACATGACTGCGCTCAGAGGCGGAGATGGGTCAAGAAGGACTGAAAAGGTTCATCCTTACCCTGAAGCCTCTGCTGGAAAACGTACCGTTCAAAGCTCTCATTCACCTCAATGTCACAGTGGCTGTCGAACTTCAGCAGGACTGTTTTGAATTTTGTTTTGTCTTCGCCTTCAGCGAACGTAAGGGTGTTGTAAATGTGGATGGCGTGGTCCCCCGCAGTGGAGAGAAATAGCACAATCTTCCTGGCATCCGATGCTGCTTCGAGGTCGGAGACCTCGATGTACAAGAGGAACTTTTGCTTGAAGATCTTCCAATTGGCGCTGAGGTTGCCGGAGATGCGGAGCTGCGGAGGAGGCTGGATGGAATCCATTTCAACGGATGGCTGCTTGCTGGTCAATGCTGATTCACTTGAGGTAGGTCCGTCAAGATCGTGATCACTCTGGGACCATGATGTGTTAGGCAGGTTGGTGCGATGTGGACTGCACTCGATGCAGGGAAGCTAGAAACAGACGTCTAACACTGGAGAAGATCCAACACTGTTTTATTCAACTATGGAACTGCTATACATATTCAGCTGTGGGTCGACACTATACTGATCTGACTGGTGTCCTAGTAGTAGCCTGACCAGACTTACTAGCTACCGCATGGTGTTTGCACTTGCTAGCTCGTGGACTCTGACTGTCTCAGAGGCTGGATCCCAAGAGAGCGGGAAACCTAGTGCCTTCTGGCTTTATAGTGGTAGTGGCCTGTCTGGTGATTGGCTGCACTGTGTTGTGTGCTTACTGGTCATCCTGTGTGTCAATCACTGCCTGTCTGCACCTCATTATATACATGAGTGGATATTATGACAGGAGAGATTGTTGTCATTGCAGCACTCCACTAGGTTCTCAATCTCTCTGCTGTATTCTGACTCATTGATGTTCGAGATCCGGCCCACTACGGTCGTATCGTCAGCAAACCTGTACATGAAGTTGGAGCCAAATTTTGCTGCATAGTCGTGAGTGTACAGGGAGTATAGTCGGGGGCTAAGTATGCAGTATTGAGGACAATCGTGGAGGAGGTGTTGTTGTCCCACATGCTGCAGGAAAATGATGATAGCTTGACTTGAGAACAGAGTGATACTTTTCTCATTGTCAGCGGTATGTCTGACCCCTGCATGACAGAGAGCTGAATGTGTCCCGCCTTATTATGATTGTTCAGAATCTCCCCCTTAGTCTGAACTAAGGACAGCACGTTAGCACAAGTGGATAGCACTGTGGCTTCACAGCACCAGGGTCCCAGGTTCGATTCCCTGCTGGGTCACTGTCTGTGCAGAGTCTGCACGTTCTCCCCGTGTCTGCGTGGGTTTCCTCCGGGCGCTCCGGTTTCCTCCCACAGTCCAAAGACGTGCAGGTTAGGTGGATTGGCCATGCTAAATTGACCTTAGTGACCAAAAAAGGTGAGGAGGGGTTATTGGGTTACGGGGATAGGGTGGAAGTGAGGGCTTAAGTGGGTCGGTGCAGACTCGATGGGCCGAATAGCCTCCTTCTGCACTGTATGTTCTATGTTCTATGAACTCTTGCAAATCGCTCGAGGTGTAACTGTCTGTGCTCCTGCCTTTAGAACCTGAGGGCAATAGAATATCCAAACGGACAGGAAAAGGCCATTAAACCCTTTCATAAAGTATTCTGCTCATTCTGTGAGTTCAGTCTTTTCCAAAGTAGCTTCTTCGAAACTAGTTAAATCCAAAGAATGATCTGTGTGCATGTATAAAATCAGGATTTAACTAAGAGCTGGACAATAGAAGCCTACGCACAATGAAATGAAATGAAAATGAAAATCGCTTATTGTCATGAGTAGGCTTCAATTAAGTTACTGTGAAAAGCCCCTAGTCGCCACATTCCAGAACCTGATCGGGAAGGCTGTTACAGGAATCGAACCGTGCTGCTGGCCTGCCTTGGTCTGCTTTCAAAGCCAGTGATTTAGCCCAGTGTGCTAAACAATCAAACATGCAGAAAAGCAGCAGGAGATAAACAGCCAAAGAAAACAAAACAAAACACAGCACAGCTGTAAGCACCTCTACCCTGAAATTCAGGCCTGATATGTACGGTGTACAGTGATGAAAAAATTATGACAAAAGTTTCAGTGAGCATTCCAGGCTCCCTGTATCCCCATTGATTCCTGCGCTACAAGCATGGTGTGCTATCTTCCTTTTCCAGTCCTCAGCACAATTATGGGCACACAATTGATGAATGGGAGCAGGAGTAAATTTGTCGGAAGATTTTGTGCGAAAAAACGAGTGTGAACTCCCAGTGGGTGAAACCTCCCTCTCATCGACCAGAACTTCAGTGGAACAGCTGAAGAAACCTTGGCAATATTGTGTTTCAATGTCCCTTCCTGCACGTGTGTTGGAAGATTTACCCCCAATACCATCATCCCTATGTAGCCAGTCAGGGGCTTTGATATAGTGGTGCTTATTGCACCTTGTCAGGGGTAGATTGGAGGCAGATTTGTTGAGCATCTAACCCGTGATGTACTTGCCTCTATACGTTGATGTCTGGCAGTCCCATGATGCTGACACTTGTTAAAACCATGAAAAATGGATCCATTCATGAAGGACTGGCTTTATTAACCATGATTTGGCAAAACATCCAAATCACTTCCCTGCATCTCCCATCCCGCTATCTGTGGAACAGTAAGTGATGAGTCAGTCTTGGGCATTGCTTTAGACGCTGAAAATGCATTAGTTTTCACAGCTGCATCTGCTTACGTCCAGGTACGTCAATGCAACACAATGCTGATGTTGTACATGTTAAAAAATAGAATTCCTGCCCCACTTTCATTGCTTTGCTTTCCTCACTGTTCACACATTCTCACTCCAATTGCCTGCCAGATTCGCAGCCTTCATTTCTCAACCTGCGCTGAAAAGTTTAATTAGAATCACACAATCACAGAAGGTGACCGTTTGGCCCATTGTGTCTGCATTGGCCCTTCAAACGAGCACCATGACGTCATGCCATTACCCCGTTTTTTTCCCTGTACCCCACCACTTTGATTTTATTCAAACAAATGCTGTCTTGAATGCTTCGATTCACCCTGCCTCCACAATACTAACTCCACAGGCATTTAGACAATTTGTTGTCTGAAAAAGATTTTCCTCACATCACATTTGCTCTTTTGCAAAACACTTTCAACCTGCGACCTCTTGTTCTTGATTATTTTATGAATGGGAACTATCTACTCTGTCCAGCCCCCTCATGATTTTGAACATCTCTCCAGGAGGACAGTCCCAATCATTCCTCATAATTGAAGTTTCACATCCCTGGAAACATTCTTGTAAACGTCTGTCCAGTGTGTTCAAATCCTTCCCCTAGTGTGGTGCCCAGAACAGTCCACAATAATCCAGCTGAGGCCTATATAATGACTTGAGTTCAGCATATCCTCCTTGCTCTTCCACTTGGTATCCCTATTAATAATGCTCAAAATTCCACGGGCGGGATTCTCTGTTGGCTGACGCTGGAGTTGGGAACTTATGGAATTTTTAGAACTTAAGTGCACCATGAGGGGGGCAATTGAGTGGTTCTACCAGAGTTGGCAGTCGTTTATTATGTATTTTGAAGAGCTGATCATTGTTAGTTATTAGTTGGGCGGGAGGAGTTACTGGTGGTGTGTGGTCTCTCTGTTGGGCGGGGGGGGGGGGGGTTCTGGTGGCAGGTCTCTCTGTTGGGCGGGGGGGGGGTACTGTTGGGAGGTCGCCCTGTTGGGCGGGAAGGTGCTGGTAGGAGGTCTCTCTGTTGGGCGGAGGGGGTACTGGTGGGAGGTCTGTCTGTTGGGTGGGGTATTGGTGGGAGGTCTGTCTTGGGCGGAATGGTACTGGTGGGAGGTCTCTGTTGGGTGGGGGGGTACTGGTGTGAGGTCTCTCTGTTGGGTTGGGGGGGTGCTGGTAGGATGTCTCTCTGTTGGACAGAGAGGTGCTGGTGGGTGATCTCTCTGTTGGGTTGGGGGGGTACAGGTGGGAGGTCTCTGTTGGGTGGGGGTACTGGTGGGAGGTCTCTGTTGGGCTGGGGGTACTGGTAGGAGGTCTCTCTATTGGGCGAGGGGTTACTGGTGGGAGGTCTCTCTGTTGGGCGGGGGGGTACTGGTGTGTGGTCTCTCTGGGTGGGGGGGTACTGGTGGGAGGTCTCTCTGTTGGGCAGGTGGTACTGGCGGGAGGACTCTCTGTTGGGCGGGGGGGTACTGGTGTGTGGTCTCTCTGTTGGGCGGGGCGGTACTGGTGTGTGGTCTCTCTGTTGGGCGGGGGGGTACTGGTGTGTGGTCTCTCTGTTGGGCGGGGGGTTACTGTGGGAGGTTTCTGTGTTGGGTTGCGGAGGTACTGGTGGGAGGCCTCCCTGTTGGGCGGGGGGGTACTGGTGTTTGGTCTCTCTGTTGGGCGGTGGGGTACTGGTGTTTGGTCTCTCTGTTGGGCGGGGGGGTACTGGTGGGAGGTCTCTCTGTTGGGCGGGGGGTGTACTGGTGGGAGGTCTCTCTGTTGAGCTGGGGGGTACTGGTAGGTGGTCTCTCTGTTGGGCGGGGGGGTACTGGTAGGAGGTCTCTCTGTTGGGCGGGGGGTTACTGGTGGGAGGTCTCTCTGTTGGGCGGGGGGTACTGGTGGGAGGTCCCCCTCTGTTGGGCGGGGGGTTACTGGTGGGATGTCTCTCTGTTGGGCGGAGGGGGTACTGGTGGGAGGTCCCTCTCTGTTGGGCGGGGGGTATAATGGGAGGTCTCTCTGTTGGGCGGGGGGTTACTGGTGGGATGTCTCTCTGTTGGGCGGGGGGGGTACTGGTGGGAGGTCCCTCTCTGTTGGGCGGGGGGGTTACTGGTGGGAGGTCTCTCTGTTGGGCGGGGGGGGTACTGGTGGGAGGTCCCTCTCTGTTGGGTTGGGGGGGTACTGGTGGGAGGTCTCTCTGTTGGACAGAGAGGTACTGGTGGGTGGTCTCTCTGTTGGGTTGGGGGGGGCGTACATGTGGGAGGTCTATCTGTTGGGTGGGGGGGTTACTGGTGGGAGGATTCACTGTTGGGCGGGGGTACTGGTGGGAGGTCTCTGTTGGGCTGGGGGGTACTGGTGGGAGGTCTCTGTTGGGCTGGGGGGGTACTGGTGGGAGGTCTCTCTGTTGGGCGGGGGGTTACTGGCGGGATGTCTCTCTGTTGGGCGGGGGGGTTACTGGCGGGATGTCTCTCTGTTGGGCGGGGGGGGTACTGGTGTGTGGTCTCTCTGTTGGGTTGGGGGGTACTGGTGGGAGGTCTCTGTGTTGGGCGGGGGGTACTGGTGTGTGGTCTCTCTGTTGGGCGGGGGGTACTGGTGGGAGGTCTCTCTGTTGGGGGGTACTGGTGTGTGGTCTCTCTGTTGGGCTGGGGGGGTACTGGTGGATGGTCTCTCTGTTGGGTTGCGGGGGTACTGGTGTGTGGTCTCTGTGTTGGGCGGGGGGTACTGGTGGGAGGTCTCTGTGTTGGGCGGGGTACTGGTGTGTGGTCTCTGTGTTGGGCGGGGGGTACTGGTGGGAGGTCTCTGTGTTGGGTGGGGGGTACTGGTGGGAGGTCTCTCTGTTGGGTGGGGGTACTGGTGGGAGGTCTCTGTGTTGGGCGGGGGGTTTACTGGTGGGAGGTCTCTCTGTTGGGTGGGGGGGTACTATTGGGAGGTCTCTCTGTTGGACTGGGGGTGTACTGGTGGGATGTCTCTCTGTTGGATTGGGGGGGTACTGGTGGGAGGTCTCTCTGTTGGGTTGGGGGGTACTGGTGGGAGGTCTCTCTTTTGGGCCTGGGGGGTACTGGTGTGTGGTCTCTCTGTTGGGTGGGGGTACTGGTGGGAGGTCTCTCTGTTGGGCGGGGGGTTACTGGTGGGAGGTCTCTCTGTTGGGCGGGGGGTACTGGTGGGAGGTCTATCTGTTGGGTGGGGGTACTGGTGGGAGGTCTCACTGTTGGGTGGGGAGTTACTGGTGGGAGGTCTCTCTGTTGGGGGGGTACTGGTGGGAGGTCTCTCCGTTGGGTTAGGGGGGTACTGGTGGGAGGTCTCTCTGTTTGGTTGGGGGGGGTACTGGTGGGAGGTCTCTCTGTTGGGGGGGTATTGGTGGGAGGTCTCTCCGTTGGGTTAGGGGGGTACTGGTGGGAGGTCTCTCTGTTGGGTGGGGGGTTACTGGTGGGAGGTCTCTCTGTTGGGCGGGGGGGTTACTGGTGGGAGGTCTCTCTGTTGGGCGGGGGGGGTACTGGTGGGAGGTCTCTCTGAAAATGACATGAAAATCGCTTATTATCACGAGTAGGCTTCAAAGAAGTTACTGTGAAAAGCCCCTAGTTGCCACATTCCGGCGCCTGTCCGGGTAGCCTGGCACGCTCTGTTGAGCGGGGTGTGGTATTGGTGGGAGGTCCCTCTCTGTTGGGCTGGGGGGTACTGGTGGGAGGTCTCTGTTGGGCGGGGGGGTTACTGGTGGGAGGTCTCTCTGTTGGGCGGGGGGGGTTACTGGTGGGAGGTCTCTCTGTTGGGCGGGGGGGTACTGGTGGGATGTCTCTCTGTTGGGCGGGGGGGTTACTGGTGGGAGGTCTCTCTGTTGGGTGGGGGGGGTACTGGTGGGAGGTCTCTCTGAAAATGACATGAAAATCGCTTATTATCACGAGTAGGCTTCAAAGAAGTTACTGTGAAAAGCCCCTAGTTGCCACATTCCGGCGCCTGTCCGGGGAGGCTGGCACGCTCTGTTGAGCGGGGTGTGGTATTGGTGGGAGGTCCCTCTCTGTTGGGCGGGGGGTACTGGTGGGAGGTCTCTCTGTTGGGCTGGGGGGGTTACTAGTGGGAGGTCTCTCTGTTGGGCTGGGGGGTTACTGGTGGGAGGTCTCTCTGTTGGGCTGGGGGGTTACTGGTGGGAGGTCTTCTCTGTTGGGCGGGGGTTACTGGTGGGAGGTCTCTCTGTTGGGCGGGGGTTACATGTGGGATGTCTCTCTGTTGGGCGGGGGGTACTGGTGGGAGGTCTCTCTGTTGGGGGGGTACTGGTGGGAGGTCTCTCTGTTGGGTTGGGGGGGTACTGGTGGGAGGTCCCTCTCTGTTGGGGGGGTACTGTTGGGATGTCTCTCTGTTGGGCGGGGGGTTACTGGTGGGAGGTCTCTCTGTTGGGCGGGGTACTGGTGGGAGGTCTCTCTGTTGGGCGGGGTACTGGTGGGAGGCCTCCCTGTTGGGCTGGGGGGTTACTGGTGGGAGGTCTCTCTGTTGGGGGGGTACTGGTGGGAGGTCTCTCTGTTGGGCGGGGTACTGGTGGGATGTCTCTCTGTTGGGTGGGGGGTACTGGTGGGACGTCTCTCTGTTGGGCGGGGGGGTTACTGGTGGGAGGTCTCTCTGTTGGGCGGGGGGTACTGGTGGGAGGTCTCTCTGTTGGGCGGGGTACTGGTGGTAGGTCTCTCTGTTGGGTGGGGGTTACTGGTGGGAGGTCTCTCTGTTGGGTGGGGGGGTACTGGTGGGAGGTCTCTGTTGGGTGGGGGTTACTGGTGGGAGGTCTCTCTGTTGGGCGGGGGGGGTTACTGGTGGGAGGTCCCTCTCTGCTGGGCGGGGGGGGTTACTGGTGGGAGGTCTCTCTGTTGGGCGGGGGGGTTACTGGTGGGAGGTCCCTCTCTGTTGGGCGGGGGGGGTTACTGGTGGGAGGCCTCCCTGTTGGGCGGGGGGGTTACTGGTGGGAGGTCTCTCTGTTGGGCGGGGGGGTTACTGGTGGGAGGTCTCTCTGTTGGGCGGGGGGGGTACTGGTGGGAGGTCTCTCTGTTGGGGGGGTACTGGTGGGAGGTCTCTCTTTTGGGCGGGGGGGTACTGGTGGGAGGTCTCTCTGTTGGGTTGGGGGGTTACTGGTGGGATGTCTCTCTGTTGGGGGGGGTACTGGTGGGAGGTCTCTCTTTTGGGCGGGGGGGGTACTGGTGGGAGGTCTCTCATTTGGGCGGGGGGGCACTGGTGGGAGGTCTCTCTGTTGGGTTGGGGGGGTTACTGGTGGGAGGTCTCTCTGTTGGGTTAGGGGGGTTACTGGTGGGATGTCTCTCTGTTGGGCGGGGGGGTACTGGTGGGAGGTCTCTGTGTTGGGGGGGTACTGGTGGGAGGTCTCTCTTTTGGGCGGGGGGGGGGGGGGGGTACTGGTGGGAGGTCTCTCATTTGGGCGGGAGGGCACTGGTGGGAGGCCTTTCTGTTGGGTTGGGGGGCGTACTGGTGGGAGGTCTCTCTGTTGGGCGGGGGGGTTACTGGAGGGAGGTCTCTCTGTTGGGCGGGGGGTACTGGTGGGAGGTCTCTCTGTTGGGTTAGGGGGGTACTGGTGGGAGGTCTCTCTGTTGGGTTGGGGGGGTATTGGTGGGAGGTCTCTCTGTTGGGCGGGGGTATTGGTGGGAGGTCTCTCTGTTGGGCGGGGGGGTACTGGTGGGAGGTCTCTCTGTTGGGCGGTGGGGGTGTTACTGGTGGGATGTCTCTCTGTTGGGGGGGTTACTGGTGGAGGTCTCTCTGTTGGGGGGGGGTATTGGTGGAGGTCTCTCTGTTGGGCGGGGGGGTACTGGTGGGATGTCTCTGTTGGGTTGGGGGGGTTACTAGTGGGAGGTCTCTCTGTTGGGTTGGGGGGGTACTGGTGGGAGGTCTCTCTGTTGGGTTGGGGGGGTTACTGGTGGGAGGTCTCTCTGTTGGGTGGGGGGGGTATTGGTGGGAGGTCTCTCTGTTGAGCGGGGGGTATTGGTGGAGGTCTCTCTGTTGGGTTGGGGGGGTTACTGGTGGGAGGTCTCTCTGTTGGGTTGGGGGGGTTACTGGTGGGAGGTCTCTCTGTTGAGCGGGGGGTATTGGTGGAGGTCTCTCTGTTGGGTTGGGGGGGTTACTGGTGGGAGGTCTCTCTGTTGGGTTGGGTGTACTGGTGGGAGGTCTCTCTGTTGGGTTGGGGGGGTTACTGGTGGGAGGTCTCTCTGTTGGGTTGGGGGGTTACTGGTGGGAGGTCTCTCTGTTGGGTTGGGGGGGTTACTGGTGGGAGGTCTCTCTGTTGGGTTGGGGGGGTTACTGGTGGGAGGTCTCTCTGTTGGGTTGGGGGGGTTACTGGTGGGAGGTCTCTCTGTTGAGCGGGTGGGGGGGGGCTACTGATGGAAGGTCTCCCTATTGGGAGTTGTGCTGTATTGGGGAGGGGAGATCTCCGGGGGTTTTGTCTGCTGTTTCATTGTTTTATTGTTTTATGTGTAAAATTTGAAACATGTAAATAAAAGCGGCTTATCAATTTTTAACCCTTCTCGTGAAAAAGACATCTGTCTCCATTGCCTGGGTAGTGAGGTGATATGCATCATTGTCCAATGCACAAGGGGTTAATGTAGATACACGAGGACTGAGTAAACACGAGAGGGAGCACCAGAGACAACATGACACACAGACATTCAACCAATGAGTCAGTGAGATAGGACACGACCAATGGGCAGTCAAGACACACCCAGCGGTGACACTAAAACAAGGCGACTAGCCATATAAAAGGACAGGGCGCACATGCACTGTCTCTTTCCACAGGCGACAGTCAGAGTGACAGGAGCAGAGCAGGAAGCATCACACCCACCACATGGATTAGAGCAGACTGGTTAGTTAGACTGAGTTACTATAGTAAGATTAGCAGGAAAGTCGAACTCAAGTAGGAGAATTGTTAACTGTTCAATAAATGTGTTAAACCTATCTCTAAGTCTGAACCTTCCTTTGTCAGAGTCAACATCAAGGAAGCAGCTTATGCTACATGAAGAAGCTTAACACAACATTGTAGCATCTCCCTCCTTGGTAAAGACAAATACAAAATATTCATTTCATACATCATCCATGCTCCCAGACTCATGGGTCCGGATTCTCCCATACCACGGCCACATCGGCCACGGGTCCGGGCTCCTGCCGGTTGGTACCAAGTTTGAATTACGGCAGCGGGACTCGATGGAACTCGGCGGGTGTTTGGCCCGTCGCCTGTGGAGAATCGCCACGGGGCCAATTTCAGTGGCCCCTGAACGACTGCGCGGGTGCGATTGCCGCCGATTCTCCAGCTGCCTTAGCGGCATGGTGGGATTCTCGCGCCCCCCCCCCCCGGTGATTCTCCGACCCGGCGCTGGTTCGGAGAAACCCGGCCATGATTTGAAGTAAAGGGAGTTTCCTGTAGGATTGGAAGTCTGTCCCTGATTCTGCTGCCTTTCCTGGTGGTAGTTTCTTTACGTTTGGGACATCCCAATCAAACTAGACTTGTTTTGCCACATCTTCTCAGTCGCATTGTTTTCTTGCTGGTCTATGTGTTGTTTCTCAGTCTCTATCCAAATCCAATCACGGAATCGTAGAATTCCTGTAGTGCAGAAGGAAGCCATTCAGCCCATCAAGTCTGCAACGTCCCTCTGGCTGGAAATCTGAAACCGAGGGCAGCACGTTAGCACAGTGGTTAGCACTGTTGCTTCACAGCTCCAGGGTCCTGGGTTCAATTCCCAGCTTGGGTCACTGTGCGGAGTCTGCACGTTCTCCCTGTGTCTGCGTGGGTTTCCTCCGGGTTCTCCGGTTTCCTCCCGCAGTCCAAAGATGTGGAGGTTAGGTGGATTGGCCGTGCTAAATTGCCCTTTGTGTCCAAAGAAAAGGTTAAGTGGGGTTACGGGGATAGGGTGGAGGTGTGAGTTTAAGTCGAGTGCTCTTTCCAAGCGTTGGTGCAAACTCGATGGGCCAAATGGGCTCCTTCTGCACTGTAGATTCTATGATTCTATGATTTTTCTCATTCTAGTTGACATGCCTCAACTGAGTCCAACCTATTTTCCACACTTCTACTATCACCCAGTCCCCTCCCTCCCATGGGGAGCGATGGGCTCCCCCTTGTCCTCACTTGGCCACCAGCCTCTACATTCAATGGATCATCATTCGCTATTTCCGTACCTCCATCGTGATGCCATCACCACACACATCTTCCCTCTCCTGTCGGTATTCCAAAGGGACAGTTTCCTCCCTGATCTCCTAATCCAAGTTTCAACACCTTTATCCCTTCCCCCTGCACCGTGGGGTGAATCTTGGGATTCTTCATCGTTGCACCAGCCTGTACTGAAATTAAACCCAGGTTCCACAGGTGAAGAGATTAATCCTGCCAGGAACATCTAGTTCAAAACTGAAAGAATTGCAGCCCCAGAAAGCCCTTTATACATTCAGCTCTTCGGCCTTCAGTATTATTCCGATTATTACTATTTTAGTTAATTTTGCTGACATTCCAGCCTCAATCCATTCTCTGTTTGGCCAGCTACCAATCTGATACATAGCTACGGAGACCAGCAGGTTGCAAGTTTAATCTCTGGTCTGTGATGAGCTAGGTGATTTCAACCAGATTGAATGATATAATTGGCCTCAGCATCGCACGCTTCAGAAATGTTTCAGCAACAAAGATTCCAGACCCATCAATGAGTCTCACTGGAGGCTTTGAATGTGGGCAATGAGTCAGAAAGACATTTTGAGCTTCAATAGTCCAGAAGCCCGCTGACACGAAAAACCTCGGGTCAAACATGATGCCTGGATGAGTTACTGAAAGGCAATCAGTGCCCAAGATTCAGTACATCTCATTACTCCTGACTAACTTGCCTCACTGGGCTATTTTCATGCCTGGCTTTCTGAGTACCTTTGCTAGAATTGATTGTTCCCTTCCCCAGTTTGTCAACGGAGCAACGCCAACAGCACTTTCAATTCCCATATCTGCCGAGTTTATTCATGAAGGCCCGGCCTGCTCAACCTTACCCCTCATCTGAGGTGTGACCCTCAGGTTAAATAACCACCTGTCAGCTCTCACAAAGAAGAGAGCAGCCTGTGGTCCTCTGGGACTATGGTGACATTTCATTGACAGCACATTACATCAGTTAAGGCATAACACCCTCACATCTATCCCTCCTGCTCCCACCAACTCCAAGTGAGAACAATTTTCACAGCATAATGGAGCAGATTAGTTATTGGCACGCAAATATATTTCTTGCATTTGGGAATAGCAAAGCTGTCACTTTGATCATCCACAGCTGTGATGTATGGGCCGGGCACTGCCACGTCGTTAATTAAACCTCATTCCAGTAAAAGGTAAGCAGATATCACCACAGCTGCTTCCCTCAGCAGGCAGCTCTGCTAATGAAGACTGTCATTAATTCTGGCCTTTTCTCTATATTTCCCCTCCCCCACTTCCCACCTCCCCTCCCTTTAGATAATGGGGAAATTGTTCTCTGGAATGGCTCAGTCTGGAGCGTGGTTCTGCTTCGATGAGTTTAATCGGATTGACGTGGAGGTCTTGTCTGTAACCGCCTCACAGATCCTCACGATTAAGGCAGCCAAGGACAGTGAAGCTCTGAGGTGAGTGTTTTCACACTGAGCTGAAAGATTCATCATTTTGTCTGTCTTTGAAAATGGTTTAAATACATCCAGCAAAACAAAAATTGGACCAATTTAATGGAAAAGTTTCTAAGGGCTGGACTCTTCCTCCCAGCCCGCCGCAAGAACACCACAGGCAAGAGGCAGACATTGGAGAACTCCACTAACCTCGGGCCAGATTCCCCAGTCTCCGGGATCCAGGGGTAAGAGGCAGACATTGGAGACCTCCACTGACCTCGGGTGGGATTCCCCAGTCTCCGGGCACCAGGGGCAAGAGGCAGACATTGGAGAACTCCACTAACCTCGGGCCAGATTCCCCAGTCTCCGGGATCCAGGGGTAAGAGGCAGACATTGGAGACCTCCACTGACCTCGGGTGGGATTCCCCAGTCTCCGGGCTCCAGGGGCAAGAGGCAGACATTGGAGACCTCCACTGACCTCGGGTGGGATTCCCCAGTCTCCGGGATCCAGGGGCAAGAGGCAGACATTGGAGACCTCCCCTGACCTCGGGCAGGATTCCCCAGTCTCCGGGATCCAGGGGCAAGAGGCAGACATTGGAGACCTCCACTGACCTTGGGCCGGATTCCCCAGTCTCCGGGCACCAGGGACAAGAGGCAGACATTGGAGACCTCCACTGACCTCGGGCCGGATTCCCCAGTCTCCGGGCACCAGGGACAAGAGGCAGACATTGGAGAATACCACTGACCTCAGGTGGGATTCTCCGGTCTCCGGGCTCCAGGGGCAATAGGCAGACATTGGAGAACTCCACTGACCTCGGGCCGGATTCCCCAGTCTCCGGGCGCCAGGGGCAAGAGGCAGACATTGGAGACCTCCACTGACCTCGGGTGGGATTCCCCAGTCTCCGGGCTCCAGGGGCAAGAGGCAGACATTGGAGAACTCCACTGACCTCGGATGGGATTCCCCAGTCTCCGGGATCCAGGGGCAAGAGGCAGACATTGGAGACCTCCACTGACCTCGGGCCGGATTCCCCAGTCTCCGGGCACCAGGGACAAGAGGCAGACATTGGAGACCTCCACTGACCTCGGGCCGGATTCCCCAGTCTCCGGGCGCCAGGGGCAAGAGGCAGACATTGGAGAACTCCACTGACCTCAGGCTGGATTCTCCGGTCTCCGGGATCCAGGGGCAAGAGGCAGACATTGGAGAACTCCACTGACCTCGGGCCGGATTCCCCAGTCTCCGGGATCCAGGGGCAAGAGGCAGACATTGGAGACCTCCACTGACCTTGGGCCGGATTCCCCAGTCTCCGGGCACCAGGGACAAGAGGCAGACATTGGAGACCTCCACTGACCTCGGGCCGGATTCCCCAGTCTCCGGGATCCAGGGACAAGAGGCAGACATTGGAGACCTCCACTGACCTTGGGCCGGATTCCCCAGTCTCCGGGCACCAGGGACAAGAGGCAGACATTGGAGACCTCCACTGACCTCGGGTGGGATTCCCCAGTCTCCGGGATCCAGGGGCAAGAGGCAGACATTGGAGACCTCCACTGACCTCAGGTGGGATTCCCCAGTCTCCGGGATCCAGGGGCAAGAGGCAGACATTGGAGACCTCCACTGACCTCGGGCCGGATTCCCCAGTCTCCGGGCGCCAGGGGCAAGAGGCAGACATTGGAGAACTCCACTGACCTCAGGCTGGATTCTCCGGTCTCCGGGATCCAGGGACAAGAGGCAGACATTGGAGACCTCCACTGACCTTGGGCGGGATTCCCCAGTCTCCGGGCTCCAAGGGCAATAGGCAGACATTGGAGAACTCCACTGACCTCGGGCCGGATTCCCCAGTCTCCGGGCACCAGGGGCAAGAGGCAGACATTGGAGACCTCCACTGACCTCGGGCTGGATTCCCCAGTCTCCGGGCACCAGGGGCAAGAGGCAGACATTGGAGACCTCCCCTGACCTCGGGCCGGATTCCCCAGTCTCCGGGATCCAGGGACAAGAGGCAGACATTGGAGAACTCCACTGACCTCGGGCCGGATTCCCCAGTCTCCGGGCACCAGGGACAACAGGCAGACATTGGAGAACACCACTGACCTCAGGTGGGATTCTCCGGTCTCCGGGCTCCAGGGGCAATAGGCAGACATTGGAGAACTCCATTGACCTCGGGCCGGATTCCCCAGTCTCCGGGCGCCAGGGGCAAGAGGCAGACATTGGAGAACTCCACTGACCTGAGGCTGGATTCTCCGGTCTCCGGGATCCAGGGACAAGAGGCTGACATTGGAGACCTCCACTGACCTTGGGCGGGATTCCCCAGTCTCCGGGCTCCAAGGGCAATAGGCAGACATTGGAGAACTCCACTGACCTCGGGCCGGATTCCCCAGTCTCCGGGCACCAGGGGCAAGAGGCAGACATTGGAGACCTCCACTGACCTCGGGCTGGATTCCCCAGTCTCCGGGCACCAGGGGCAAGAGGCAGACATTGGAGACCTCCACTGACCTCGGGTGGGATTCCTCAGACTCCGGGCACCAGGGGCAAGAGGCAGACATTGGAGAACTCCACTGACCTCGGGTGGGATTCCCCAGTCTCCGGGCACCAGGGGCAAGAGGCAGACATTGGAGAACTCCACTGACCTCGGGTGGGATTCCCCAGTCTCCGGGCACCAGGGGCAAGAGGCAGACATTGGAGAACTCCACTGACCTCGGGTGGGATTCCCCAGTCTCCGGGCGCCAGGGGCAAGAGGCAGACATTGGAGACCTCCACTGACCTCGGGTGGGAATCCCCAGTCTTCGGGATCCAGGGGCAAGAGGCAGACATTGGAGACCTCCACTGACCTCGGGCCGGATTCCCCAGTCTCCGGGATCCAGGGGCAAGAGGCAGACATTGGAGAACTCCACTGACCTCGGGCGGGATTCCCCAGTCTCCGGGCACCAGGGGCAAGAGGCAGACATTGGAGAACTCCACTGACCTCAGATGGGATTCCCCAGTCTCCGGGATCTAGGGGCAAGAGGCAGACATTGGAGAACTCCACTGACCTCGGGTGGGATTCCCCAGTCTCCGGGATCCAGGGGCAAGAGGCAGACATTGGAGACCTCCACTGACCTCGGGCCGGATTCCCCAATCTCTGGGATCCAGGGGCAAGAGGCAGACATTGGAGAACTCCACTGACTTCGGGCCGGATTCCCCAGTCTCCGGGCACCAGGGGCAAGAGGCAGACATTGGAGACCTCCACTGACCTCAGGCCGGATTCCCCAGTCTCCGCGATCCAGGGGCAAGAGGCAGACATTGGAGAACTCCACTGACCTCGGGCCGGATTCCCCAATCTCTGGGATCCAGGGGCAAGAGGCAGACATTGGAGAACTCCACTGACTTCGGGCGGGATTCTCCGGGCGAACTCGGCGAACTCGACTGGAGAATCCCGCCCGGTGTCATTTTCGGCAGGCCTAGCTGGGAGTTTCTTCCCGGCTATGCTGGTGAGTTCCCCGTCATTATCTGACCACATTTAGTCACTTTTTTGGGCCCTGGGGAATTTCTCACTGGTTTAGCCCACACCAAATTATTTTCATCACTGGGGAGCTGAACTCACTGGCCAGGCTGGCTTGTCAGAGAATGGACTGCCATTTGAAAGGGTGCCCCAATCTCTAAGTGAGCTTGAGGGTTCTCCACACCCCCCACTCACGGGCAATGCCACACCCCACATGCATGTGCATTACCCCACAACCCCCAAGTGAGGGCACCCCACTATGGGATAGCTGAGGGCCCCCTTTCAGGATCTCACCGTTCACCCCCCCAACCTTCCAGAGACCTATTCATACTCACCTTCACCCCACCACCCTTCATATCCCTCCTCTTCCCTCTTTTCATGGGCATATCCCCGCTCAGGTCCTGACCCTTGACAGTGCCCCCTGGCACCTGGGCAACCTAGCACTGCCACTCTGGCACCGTGGAGGTGCTCTTGCCAGGCTCGACGTGTTACCTAGGCACCTTGGCAGAGCTGGGTGGCAGTGCCAAGTGCCAGGCTGTCAGTGCCAAGGTGCCCAGGTGCTACCCTGCCCTGCCCATAACTACCCAGGGGCCTCCAATACCCTGGGAGTCCTTCCAGGTGCCTTTCTGCCTGGCCTGGCTGGGGTCTCCTTGGGGAGGCTGATAGGTTTCGGGAGTTGGTGTGATCCGGCATCAGTGCGGTTAAGTGGGTCGTGAAAATGACGTAGCCGTGCAAGACTGGATCCCACCCATTTTGCCAGGACCCAGATCGCGATGTCTTGTGAGATCTGGTTGAGATTGAGAGGCGTTACGGCCATTGGGAATCCTGGGGGACCTCTCCTGGCATTTAGCGGCTGTGTCCCACTCCAATTCTGATGGGATGTGTCCGGTAGATTGTGGTAATTGTAAAACATCCCACTGCACTTTACAAGCACATTATCAAACAATATGTGACACCAAACTGCAGAAGGAAACATTAGGACAAATGACCAAAACTACAGTCAAAGTGATAGGTTTTAAGGAACATCGCTGATGACAAGAGAGAGATGGAGAGGTTTAAGGAGGAAATTCCAGAGCTCAGCACCTAGGTACATAAAACATAAGAACATAAGAACTAGGAGCAGGAGTAGGCCATCTGGCCCCTCGAGCCTGCTCTGCCATTCAATGAGATCATGACTGATCTTTTGTGGACTCAGCTCCACTTTCCGGTCCGAACACCATAACCCTTAATCCCTTTATTCTTCAAAAAATTATCTATCTTTACCTTAAAAACATGTAATGAAGGAGCCTCAACTGCTTCACTGGGCAAGGAATTCCATAGATTCACAACCCTTATAAGGTAGTTGACAACATGGTCACCAATGGCAGAGCGACAAACAGAATGTGTGAGAGGCCAGAATTGGAGGAACATCAGTATCTTGTAGGGTTGGAGAAATTGGGAAGAATTTGAAAATCAGGTTGAGAATTTTAGATTGAAGACATTGCCAGGCTGGGAGCTAATGTAGATTAGCGAACACAAAGGTAATGAGTCAATGGGACTTGGTGAAGGATCAGAGGCAATATTGAATTTGGAGAGTTTACTGAGATAGAGACTGTAGAGAAAACAAGGATGAGAATTTTAATATCAAGGCTTTGCCAAAGCAGGAGTCAATGTAGACCAGCAAACCCACAGATGGTGAGTCAATGGGACTGAGTGTGGAATAATGTGCTTGCAACCAGCCAAACAGCTTACTCAAATATGAGGCTCACTGGCTCATTTAAACAATGCAGGTGAATAATTGAATGCTGGTTATATTCATGCTCTATAAGATGTCTCACATTATGTCATTGTCAATTGTTAACTGTTTGCTTATTGTCTTCCAGATTTGTGTTTGAAGGCAGAGAAATCCGACTGAATAAGTCTTGTAGTTTCTTCGCAACTATGAACCCTGGGTGAGCAGCAATTCACTGAGAAATGTTTGTATTCCTGCCACATATTGGTCTAAATGTCAGTCCGTCTTTTGAAACATTCAGGTTTCATTAAGTATTTGGAAAATTTATAATTTCAGAATTTGTGTAATTGCAAAGATTGGAAATGACAGTTCTTGAGAGTAGAATACTTTCCATTTTAATAGGACTGAGTGTGGAATAATGTGCTACATCTACAATACTACTGAACGCTCCAAGGCTAGTGCCACACAGGTTGTACAGAGTGAAGCTACACCCCTTAATCAGCAGACATTCTGCTGCATGCAGACACTGAGCTTCTGAGTTTCATTCCTGATGAGATTTGGAGAAGTATGTCGCTAGAATCTCACCCCATGCTCCAGAAATGAAGCATAGGCTAATTCAACTCCTGGGCTGAACGATCTTCCTCCCACCTGTTCTGACTGGTGAATAGTAGCTCTCAAGGCCATCGGACAGGCTCTCACATTTGGGAAATGGAAGTGTGGTGGACAGTGTAGGGATGCAGTGTGAGAAGGGAAGAGTGGTGGGAATACGTGATCTAGCACTGTCATCTGTGCACGGGGTGGTTTAGGACACATGAGACTTTGTGACATTTACTAGATGCAAGTGGGAAGTGCCTGGCATTTCTTGGGAGCTCACAGGACTCTAGACCTGGGTGCAGGTGCTAGCAGATGCTGCATGCTATCACCGGCTGGATATGAAGTTCATCAGACTGCTCAGCTGGTAGTCCACATTGGTGCGACATTTGACTGCCAACCATCAACAGCAGCAGATCCTTGGTTTGATACTTTGCCAGTGCTGCCAACTGAACACAGGCTGGTTAACAGTATAGCCACTACAGATAAGGATAGCTTGGATTACTGACAAGTGGGGTCGTGCAGGGATCAGTGCTTGGGTCCCAGCTATTCAGAACCTACAGCAACGATTTGGACGAGGGAACCAAATGCAATATTTCCAAGTTTGCAGACGACACAAACCTCGGTGAGGATGTGAGTGCGGGGAGGATGTTAAGAGGTTTCAAGGTGACTTCGACAAGTTGGGTGAGTAAGCAAATACATGGCAGATGCAGTATAACGTGGGTAAATGTGAAGTTATCCACTTTGGGTGGAGAAACAGAATGGCAGAGTATGATTTAAATGGAGATAGAATGGAAAAGGTTGTCCTTTTACACCAGTCTGTGAAAACAAGTGTACAGGTACAGCAAGCAATTCGGAAGGCATATGGTATGTTGGCCTTCACTGCAAGAGGACTTGAGCCCAGGAATAAGGATATCTTACTGCAGCTGTAAAGGGCCTTGGTGGGACCATACCCAGAGTATTGTGTGCAGCTTTGGTCTCCATATCTGAAGGAGAGGGAGTGGAGCGAACGTTCACTGGACTGACTCCTGGGATGGCAGGATTGTCAGATGAGGTGAGATTGGGTCGACTGGGCCTGTGTTTACTGAAATTTAGAAGAATGAGAGGACATCTAATTGAAACGTCCCAGGTTCTGACAGGCCTGGACAAACTGGATGCAGGGATGTTATTTCTTCTGGCTGGGGAGTCGAAAACAAGGGGTCACATGGGTAGGCCTTTTCGAGCTGAGATGAGGAGAAACGTCTTCACTCAGAAGGTGGTGAACCTGTGGAATTCTCTACCACAGCAAGGCGTGGAAGCCAAGACAGTGAATATATTTCAGAAGGAAGTAGGTAGGTTCAGTATAATGTGTTTAAATGACTCTAAAGATGTCAATGGGTATGGGGAGAACACAGATATGGTGTTGAGATAGAGATGCAGCAATGATCATATAGAATGGTGGAGCAGAGTCAACGGGCTGAATGGCCAATTCCTACTCCTATTTTCTTGGTTTCTATGGCCTTTCAGAATGGCGAGCACTCAGCAATTGCCATGATGAGAGTTGGCAGGGAATGGCAGCCCGCTGGCTCTGACAGGCCTGCTGCCATTTTACGCTCAATTGAGTGTTGATTGGCAGCAGCAGGACTTCCGTCCACCTTCAGATTGAAGTCCTGTCTTAGAGAGCTGTCAACCAATACGATTGGCCGATAGCTCTCCAGCCCCTTAAGGCACAGCGCTGCAGTGGCCAGAAAAGGTAATGCAGTGTCATTCCTGAGTCTAAGCCCAAGGACCGCACTTTAGGTAAATACCAGAGGACCTGGTGGTGGGAGTGTAGGGGATACCCTGGGAGGTTGGGAGCATGGTGATCCCGGTGTTGGATAGGCTAGGGGAGGTTTGGGAGGTGGGGGGGGGGGGGGGGGGGGGCGGACTCCAAAGTCCCTGAGTGTAAGAATATGTATATAGGTGCACCAGTGAAGGGTTAATTATTGCATCTCAGTGTAATTCAAACACTAGAGGGCACCACCAGTTCCCAATATAAATATCAGATCTCAGGGACTGCTGGGTAGTTAGCAGAGGAGAAGGACTGATCACAGCACGAGGAGTAGGTTAGATTAGAGAGTTAGCATGAGGACATCATTAGTAATTACTAAATTATAGATTACTGTGTAATGGATTCAACCGTACTTTATTGTTAGTTATAGCTCAGTAGTGTGTGCGAACTCTATTTAATTAATCGTTATTCAATAAATTAGTTTTGACTCAATCTAAAGATTGGTGGTTTCTTTATCATCAATTCATCAGACGATTCTGGATCAAAAGGCAAAGAATAACGACATATTATCACAAAGGGTAATATAATCAGGGGTTGGTTTATCACAGTGGGCTAAACAGCTGACTTGTAATGCAGAACAATGCCAGCAGCGCGGGTTCAATTCCCGTACCGGCCTCCCCGAACAGGCGCCGGGTTGTGGCGACTAGGGGCTTTTCACAGTAACTTCATTGAAGCCTACTTCTGACAATAAACGATTATTATTATTATTATAACACAGACGTTGACCCAGTTTTGAAGTGGCCACTTAATGGCCTCAGAAGCGGTATGGGCAGACTTCCCCTCAGAGTCCCTGCCTTCCCCACCGTTAAATGGCATTTGGAATGGGGTGAATGGAAGCCCAGGGGTAATCCCATCTGTGTAATTTTGGCCTCTCCTCCACCTCCCACCCCACCTCAGAAACGTTCCTCCGATTTTCGGGTAGAAATGTGGCCCTGCAGTACAGAGGAATGGGATAGAACAAAGAACAAAGAACAAAGGAATGTATAGCACAGGAACAGGCCCTTCGGCCCTCCAAGCCTGCGCCGACCATGCTGCCTGTCTAAACTAAAATCACTAACTAAACTAAAAGACAGACTGAATGATAAATGGACAAGGGGCAGTGGCGTGAGAGAAGCAATGCTATCTGTCTTGCTTTTGTGTGCCTACTTTAGATGGGCAATTACTTCAAGAGCATGGGAGCACAGTAAATATGGCGGCAAATATGTAAGTAGGATCCTCGTCTTGAGTATCTATATCCTTCAATCTTCTTCAGTGACTTGTTGGCTGACAAATAGCTTCAGGCAAATGGCTTGCCACCACCTGGGCCCATCAAACAGATACACTAACAAACCTGAAGGACTGAGCATTAGTAATAGTTCATGAACGAGGGCAGCACGGTGGCACAGTGGTTAGCACTGCTGCCACATGCGCCAGACACCCGGCTTGGATCACTGTTTGTGCGGAGTTTGCACTTCTCCTTGTATCTGTGTGGATTTCCTCCGGATACTCCGGACTTTGGTTTCATCCCACAGTCCAAAGATGTGCGGGTTAGGTGGACTGGCCATGCTAAATGGCTCCTTGATGTGCAGGTTAGACTATGGGGTTACAGGGATAGGGCAGGGGGAGTGTAAATCCATAGCCCATGCAAAAGGGCTGGTGCAGACTCAATGGGCCGAATGGCCTCCTGCACTGTAGGGATTCTATGATTCTTCTATGATGGTCACCCACTTTTAACACTGTACCTGTCATGTATTTATATTGAGTTTTAGTAGCCAGTGTGCACTCTGCATGTCATCACCGGAAGTGATGTTACAGGTCACTAGCGTGGGAAACTGCCAGAGTGAATAAGCAACCTGTGGAGAACACCCTTGTAAATAAAGCTCTGAGCTTCCTAGCATCAGTTCTGCACAATACACAACACAAACAGCAAGCGGCAAGGACTTAGAACGGTGCTTGCGAGCCACCCGGAAAAATAACGGAATCGGGAAAGAAGAATTGGACGAAAAGTGCTTGCATGTGCTCCGGACATAACGCACATGAGTAGCAATTCTCTGCAGAGCAATTACAGAGCTGAGAGTGTTTAAAACAGAGGCTGAAGCTCGGGTTGTTGTTTTGATCAAACGGGAAAAGCAAGCAAGCTGCTGAAAACACATTGCAAACTGTACGTACGGGGAACCTCCGTTCTGGAGAACCACCAGACAATGGTGAAGGTTTTCAGCACCACGCATCCCTGAAATGAAAATGTGGAGCAAGAGGACTCATCGACTGAATGCTTTGACTATTTCACACAGGTGAACAAAATAGCAGAGGATATGAGGGTTCCCATGTTCCTGATGGATGGAAAACGTTCAATCTCTTCAGAAATTTAGTGCCACTGGAGGAGCCCGGCACTAAAACATATGAAGAAATTGTAGAGATCCTGCAAGCACACTATTAGCCAAAGCTTCTGGTGATTGCAGAGGACTTCAGATTTCACAGAAGACATCAAGAAAGAAGGGGAATCAATTGCACTGTTCATGGCTGTAGTATTAAAATGACTTGCAGAGTACTGTGAGTTCGGTGGTGACACAATTTGGGACAGATTAATCTGTGGTCTACAAAGTCAGGCAATGCAGAAATGATTGCTAACCGAGAATAACCTTACTCTGAAAGAGGCCATGGGAATTACTGTTTTGATAGATCTGGCTGCAAAAGAACTTCAGAAACTGAGTTTGAATACTCGGATTACACAAATTGCCACCTCAATTGTCACCTAAGAGCTCTGAAACTCGTGTGCTCGAAGCCAGGGCATTCAGTTGCGCAATGCTGGTGAAAGGATATAATATAATAATCTTTATTGTCAGAAGCAGGTTGACATTAACACTGCAATGAAGTTACTGTGAAAAGCCCCTAGTCGCCACATTCCGGCACCTGTTCGGGTCACAGAGGGAGAATTCAGAATGTCCAATTCACCTAACAAGCACGACTTTCGAGACGAGAAAACGGAGGAAACCCACACAGACACGGGGAGAACTGCAGACTCTGCACAGACAGTGCCCCAAGCCAGAAATCTAACCTGGGGCCCTGAAGCTGTGCTACCGTGCCACCCTTGCAGAAACTGCAGGAAAAAGTCCATATAGAGTATGCCTGCTGGAAGAAAAAGCAAGTTACGGGCAAAAATAATAAGAAACAAGAGCAAACCAAAACAGCATGTAAACAGAACAAAAGAAAAAGTGTTCATGCTGTGCAAAAGGGTCGAGCGATATGCGGCGACTGGAAGTCTGAAGATGAATCAGAAACTCCATCAGAAAAGTTGATCGAGAAGCTAGGAGAAGGCTTTAGAACGGTTGGATTCCCTGAGCAATTGTTAAATTAAATCGTCACCCAAGAAGTTGAAAGTTTCTTGAAAGAGAATAATTTTCAACATATTAGATCACACTGCGGATACGAATGGCCTAGCAGGACATTTGATTCATACCATGAAACACACATTGAGAGCAATCAGGGAACAAAGTTTGCTGACCAAACGCCTGAATCAATTCCTACTAATGTATAGGAATACCGCTCCTTCAGCGACTAAAATTTCACCTGCATTATTAATGATGAACATAAGAACATAAGAACTAGGAGCAGGAGTAGGCCATCTGGCCCCTCGAGCCTGCTCCGCCATTCAATGAGATCATGGCTGATCTTTTGTGGACTCAGCTCCACTTTCCGGCCCGAACACCATAACCCTTAATCCCTTTATTCTTCAAAAAACTATCTATCTTTACCTTAAAAACATTTAATGAAGGAGCCTCAACTGCTTCACTGGACAAGGAATTCCATAGATTCACAACCCTTTGGGTGAAGAAGTTCCTCCTAAACTCAGTCCTAAATCTACTTCCCCTTATTTTGAGGCCATGCCCCCTAGTTCTGCTTCCACCCGCCAGTGGAAACAATCTGCCCGCATCTATCCTATCTATTCCCTTCATAATTTTTAATGTTTTTATAAGATCCCCCCCTTATCCTTCTAAATTCCAATGAGTACAGTCCCAGTCTACTCAACCTCTCCTCGTAATCCAACCCCTTCAGCTCTGGGATTAACCTCGTGAATCTCCTCTGCACACCCTCCAGTGCCAGTACGTCCTTTCTCAAGTAAGGAGACCAAAACTGAACACAATACTCCAGGTGTGGCCTCACTAACACCTTATACAATTGCAGCATAACCTCCCTAGTCTTAAACTCCATCCCTCTAGCAATGAAGGACAAAATTCCATTTGCCTTCTTAATCACCTAATGCACCTGTACACCAACTTTCTGTGACTCATGCACTAGCACACCCAGGTCTCTCTGCACAGCAGCATGCTTTAATATTTTATTGTTTAAATAATAATCCCGTTTGCTGTTATTCCTACCAAAATGGATAACCTCACATTTGTCAACATTGTATTCCATTTGCCAGACCCTAGCCCATTCACTTAACCTATCCAAATCCCTCTGCAGACTTCCAGTATCCTCTGCACTTTTCGCTTTACCACTCATCTTAGTGTCATCTGCAAACTTGGACACATTGCCCTTGGTCCCCAACTCTAAATCATCTATGTAGATTGTGAACAATTGTGGGCCCAACACGGATCCCTGAGGGACACCACTAGCTACTGATTGCCAACCAGAGAAACACCCATTAATCCCCACTCTTTGCTTTCTATTAATTAACCAATCCTCTGTCCATGCTACTACTTTACCCTTAATGCCATGCATCCTTATCTTATGCAGCAGCCTTTTGTGTGGCACCTTGTCAAAAGCTTTCTGGAAATCCAGATATACCACATCCATTGGCTCCCCATTATGTACTGCACTGGTAATGTCCTCAAAAAATTCCACTAAATTAGTTAGGCACGACCTGCCCTTTATGAACCCATGCTGCGTCTGCCCAATGGGACAATTTCTATCCAGATGCCTCGCAATTTCTTCCTTGATGATAGATTCCAGCATCTTCCCTACTACCGACGTTAAGCTCACTGGCCTATAATTTCCTGCTTTCTGCCTACCTCCTTTTTTAAACAATGGTGTCACGTTTGCTCATTTCCAATCCACCGGGACCACACCAGAGTCTAGTGAATTTTGGTAAATCATCACTCGTGCATCTGCAATTTCCCTAACCATCTCTTTTAGCACTCTGGGATGCATTCCATCAGGGTCAGGAGACTTGTCTACCTTTAGCCCCATTAGCTTGCCCATCACTACCTCCTTAGTGATAACAATCCTCTCAAGGTCATCACCTGCCATCGCCTCATTTCTGTCAGTCACTGGCATGTTATTTGTGTCTTCCACTGTGAAGACCGACCCAAAGAACCTGTTCAGTTCCTCAGCCATTTCCTCATCTCCCATTATTAAAACTCCCTTCTCATCCTCTAAAGGACCAATATTTACCTTAGCCACTCTTTTTTGCTTTATATATTTGTAAAAACTTTTGCTGTCTGTTTTTATATTCTGAGCAAGTTTACTCTCCTACTCTATCTTACTCTTTATAGCTTTTTTAGTAGCTTTCTGTTGCCCCTTAAATATTTCCCAGTCCTCTAGTCTCCCACCAATCTTTGCCACTTTGTATGTTCTTTCCTTCAATTTGATACTCTCCCTTATTTCCTTAGATATCCACGGTCGATTTTCCCTCTTTCTACCGTCCTTCCTTTTTGTTGGTATAAACCTTTGCTGAGCACTGTGAAAAATCGCTTAGAAGGTTCTCCACTGTCCCTCAACTGTTCCACCATAAAGTCTTTGCTCCCAGTCTACCTTAGCTAGTTCTTCTCTCATCCCATTGTAATCTCCTTTGTTTAAACACAAAACACTAGTATTTGATTTTACTTTCTCACCCTCCATCTGTATTTTACATTCCACCATATTGTGATCGCTCCTTCCGAGAGGATCTCTAACTATGAGATCATGAATCAATCCTGTTTCATTACACAGGACAAGATCTAGGACCGCTTGTTCCCTCGTAGGTTCCATTACATACTGTTCTAGGAAACTATCGCGGATACATTCTATAAACTCCTCCTCAAGGTTGCCTTGACCGACCTGGTTAAAGCAATCAACATGTAGATTAAAATCCCCCATGATAACTGCTATACCATTTCTACATGCATCAGTTATTTCTTTGTTTATTGCCTGCCCCACCATATCGTTACTATTTGGTGGCTGATAGACTACTCCTATCAGTGACTTTTTTGCCTTACTATTCCTGATTTCCACCCAAATGGATTCAACCTTATCCTCCATAGCACCGATATCATCCCTAACTATTGCCTTAAATAACAGAGCTATACCACCTCCCTTACCATCCATTCTGTCCTTCCGAATAGTTTGATACCCTCGGATATTTAACTCCCAGTCGTGACCATCCTTTAACCATGTTTCAGTAATGGCCACTAAATCATAGTCATTCACGATGATTTGTGCCATCAACTCATTTACTTTATTCCGAATACTACGAGCATTCAGGTAAAGTACACTTATGTTGGTTTTTTTACCTCTGTTTTGAATCTTAACATCTCCAGTTTTACTCCTTTTAGTATTACTGGGCCTATTCACTGAGCTCCCCTCAGTCACTGTACCTTGTACTGTCGCCCTTTTTGATATTTGACTATGTCGCCTCTGTCTTGCACTTTCCCCCTTACTTCCTTTTGCTTCTGTTCCTGTTTTACGACCTTCCAACTTCCTGCATTGGTTCCCATCCCCCTGCCACATTAGTTTAAACCCTCCCCAACAGCTCTAGCAAACACCCCCCAGGACATCGGTTCCAGTCCTGCCCAGGTGCAGACCGTCTGGTTTGTACTGGTCCTACCTCCCCCAGAACCGGTCCCAATGCCCCTGGAATTTGAATCCCTCCCTCTTGCACCATCTCTCGAGCCACGCATTCATCCTATCTATCCTGACATTCCTACTCTGACTAGCTCGTGGCACTGGTAGCAATCCTGAGATTACTACCTTTGAGGTCCTACTTTTTAGTTTAACTCCTAACTCCCTGAATTCAGCTTGTAGGACCTCATCCCGTTTTTCACCTATGTCGTTGGTGCCTATGTGCACCACGACAGCTGGCTGTTCACCCTCCCCCCCCAGAATGTCCTGCAGCCGCTCCGAGACATCCTTGACCCTTGCACCGGGGAGGCAACATACCATCCTAGTGTCTCGATTGCGTCCACAGTACCGCCTGTCTATTCCCCTTACGATCGAGTCCCCTATCACTATAGCCCTGCCATTTTTCTTCCTGCCCTGCTGTGCAGCAGAGCCAGCCACGGTGCCATGAACCTGGCTGCTGCTGCCTTCCCCTGGTGAGCCATCTCCCTCAACAGTATCCAAAGCGGTATATCTGTTTTGCAGGGAGATGACCGCAGGGGACACCTGCACTGCCTTCCTACTCTTGCTCTTTCTTTTGGTCACCCATTTTCTATCTCCCTCAGTAACCTTCACCTGCGGAGTGACCAACTCGCTAAACGTGCTATCCACGACCTCCTCAGCATCGCGGATGCTCCAAAGTGAGTCCATCCGCAGCTCCAGAGCCGTCAAGCGGTCTAATAGGAGCTGCAACTGAACACACTTCTTGCACGTGAAGGAGCCAGGGACAGTGGACGTGTCCCTGAGCTCCCACATCACACACGAGGAGCATGACACGGGTCTGGGATCTCCTGCCATGTCTTAAACCTTAGGTAAACTTATACAACTACGATTTCAAAATAAAAATAAATATAAATAAAAATAAAAATAAAGAGACAACAACATTCTGCATTTAACTTATTGAAACCTCCGAACATTAAAATTGTTCAACAGAAACAACAGGGACAGATGAATGGTGGTGAAGTAAAACAATACAGCTTCCAACAAGGACAAGGAGTGTTGGCCAGGAATTACTCCACAGGAGAAAAATAGGTTCCTACCACATCCAGACTAGAGATGGTGTGATTTGGGAGAGGCATGCGGACCAGCTGTTAGTGGGGAGATCCGATCCGCTGGAAATGCAACCTGCTGAAAATTCAGATTGATCTTTACCAAGTCCTGAACTGAACTTTTCTACAACCCTGACACTGACAGACATTGTTGAGGAAGACCCCACCTTCAGACCAAGCACAGAGTCAACTTTTCATTATAATGTCGACACCGGTCCCACTGATGATATTTGTATAAAGACGAAAATGTCAAAGGTTACAATTAATGCAAAGAAGCAGACGCTAAGGGCTCGCAGTCAACCAGCCCCAGAGTCACAACCTCCAAACCAACTGACTCATTAATTATTGCTATTTGATTATTGTTCATGTTAGATGATACACCATCAATAATACACGACGAATTGATAAAGTTAACTGAGGCTTTAATACACTAAACAGCAAGCCTCCAACCTCTGGACCCGAACTGGGGCCGGAGGCGGAGACTTGCCACTTTTATACAGAAGCCCCAAGGCGGAGCCAACCTGGACAAGCCAGGCATGTATGATACAGTACAGGCCAGACAATACAGTCACGTGGTTTACCACATTACACTTGTTTGAAATTGTTGGGGATGTTCAGCTTAAAGGGGAGGAAACGTTATGAATTTATATTGAGTAGTTTATATAGTAGCTGCAGTGAGCCCTGAGTATTAACATATACATGCCGTTATTGGTATGATGTCACAGGTGGCTAGCACGGTAACCTGCCAGAGTGAAGAAGCAGTCTGTTGTGAACACACCTTGTAAATAATGCTCCATTAGCTTTTGATCCTCTGCTTCCGAGCATCAGATCTCCACAATACACAACACTGGGAAAATCAGATCCTACTTGTGACATTTCAGGAAACAATTGTGTCGGAAGTCCAAGGACTGCCTGTGTTACCTTTAAAAAGGGCTACGTTGAGCCATCTTCCAAGGGCAATGGGTAGACTGAGTCAGCAGTTGCACTGACAGTGCATCACTCAAACTGAAAAGTAGATTTTCATTGTGACTGAAAGTTATAACGAGTCACTCTGACAGAGACTAGTGAAAGGTCCAGCTCTGAACATGTGTGGGAGGGATGAAGAAAAGACTGCTTCATCAAATATGTCTTCAACACGAAATGAAGGTGAGATAACAGAGCAAAATCTTTGTACTCACTATTGGATATCACAGCTGGAAATAACAAGGACAACAGCTTGCATTTCTATAGCATCTTCAATGCAATAGAACGCGCTTAGGTGTTTCCTAGGAACATTATAAAACAAGATATGACTATGAGGTCTTGTTAGCTCAGATGACCAAAAGCTTTGTCGAAGACGGCAGTTTAAAGGAATACCTTAAAGGAGGAAAGGGAGGCAGATAGACAGAAACCTATCGGGAGAGAATTCCAGCACTTAGGGCCAAGGCAGGTGGAGGCATGGGCATCAATGGCAAAATTGGGGATGCTCACGATTGCAGAATTGGAGGAAGCAGATGTCTGGGAGAGTAGTGGACCGGAGAGAGTACAGTCCAGGGAGGGGTGAGTCAATGGAGGGGATTGAATTAGAGGAAGCAGATGTCTGGGAGGGTAGTGGACCGGAGAGAGTACAGACCAGGGAGGGGTGAGGCAATGGAGGGGATTGTCGTATGAAGTCCTTACCTTCGGCGATCACACTGGCGATGAGAAGGCCTGCCTCAGCCACCACACTTTTCATCACCAGGCCAGGCCACCGATTGGGGCCTACCGATCTGCGGGTGGGCTTGTTCCGTGGGGGGTCTTCTTTCATAGAACATAGAACATACAGTGCAGAAGGAGGCCATTTGGCCCATCGAGTTTGCACCGACCCACCCTATCCCTGTAACCCAATAATCCCTCCTAACCTTTTTGGACACGAAGGGTAATTTAGCATGGCCAATCCACCTAACCTGCACCTCTTTTGACTGTGGGAAGAAACCGGAGCATCCGGAGGAAACCCACGCAGACACAGGGAGAACGTGCAGACTCCACACAGACAGTGACCCAGGAATCGAACCTGTGACCCTGGCTCTGTGAAGCCACAGTGCTATCCACTTGTGCTAACGTGCTTTCCTCCACGCCAGGCCCCTGTAGGGCTCCGCCATATTGCCCGCGGGCCGGCGTGGAGAAGAGAACGCCTGCGCATGCGCGGAAATATGCCGGTCGGTCTGCACATGCACGGAAGTACGCCAGCCGGTCCGCGCATGTGCGAGATCAAGCCGGCCGTTCCGCACATGCGCTAACTCGCGCCGGCCCTTCCGCGCCGACTGGAGCGGCGCCAATCCCTCTCGCGTCAACCTAGCCCCCGAAAAGTTGAAGAATTCCTCATTTTTGGGGGCTATTGACGCCGGAGTGGTTGGCGCCGGTTTTCCCGCTGGCATGGGGTCTTAGTCCCCAGAAGGGAGAATCCCACCCCAGGTGTCTCAGCTTTCCCCTTTTTATTATTCATTCATGGGACGTGGGCATTTATTGCCCATCCCTAATTACCCTGAGGGGATAGTTAAGAGTCAACCACATTGCTGTGGGTCTGGAGTCACGTGTAGGCCAGACCAGGTACGGACGGCAGATTTCCTTCCCTAAAGGACATTAGTGAACCTGATGGGTTTTTACGACAATCGACAATGGTTTCATGGTCACCATTAGACATTTTTATTGAATTCAAATTTCACCATCTGCAGTGGTGGGATTTGAACCCGAGACCCCAGAGCTTTACTCTGGTTTACTAGTCCAATGACAATACCACAACGCCACCACCTCCTATTTATAGTCTCTTCTGAAATCAAACAAATGATCAAGAAAATAAATAAATGCTTGGGGTGACAGGCCCTGATAGGCAGTGTAACAAAATACTCAAAACATCAAAGTAAATTTACAAAGTCAACTTGAAATGTTTTTCCAGGACTGATGGTGCAGCCCAGCCCCAACGGGGTACACTGGCCATGGAAGGTCTCAGGTCTACTGGCAGACACTACATGCTGCCTCTCCAGGGCTACCCAGCCGCAAACATAGCCAAGGAAGTGGGACGGACAATTGGGCCAGACAGCCCCTCACCCACCCGTGGCCTAGACCTATTAATGGCCACCTTGCCTAGTCCATGCACCTACACGTGCACCTAGATGGTGCTGTTAGTGAGGGAGTTCGAGGATTTTTTTGTTATATCTGTAAGGATGGCAGATTTCCTTCCCTAAAGGCCATTAGTGAACCAAATGGGTTTTCCCAACAATCAACAACGATTAGACTTTAATTCCACATATTTTATTGAGTTTTAATTCCATCACCTGCCGTGGTGGGATTCGATCCCAAGTCCCCAGATCATTATTCTGGGTCTCTGGTCCAGTGACAATACCACTATGCCACTTCCTCCCCAACAACTTCCCCAGGAATTGTGATATGTTTCCACGTCAGGATGGTGTGTAGTTTGGACGGGAACGTCCAGGTACAAGTTTGCCCTTGTCTTTCTTAATGGTAGCACATGTGTGTTTCAATGGTGCTGCCGAAGAGGCCTTGGTGAGTTCCTGCTGTGCATCTTCTAGATGGTGCACAAGGCTCCATCTATGTCAGTGGTGGAGAATTGAACGTTTGTGGAAGGGGTGCCAATCAAGCCGGCTGCTTTGTCCTGGTTGGTGCCAAGGTTCTTGAGTGTTGTTGGAGCTGCACTCATCCAGGCAAGTGGAGAGTATTCCATTACACTTCTGACTTGTGCCTTGTAGATGGTGAAGAGGCTTTGGACAGTCAAGACGTGAGTTACTTGCCATAAGATTCCTGGCCACTGACCTGCTCTGATAGTCACAGTAACAAACGGCTGGTCCAGTTCAGTTTCTGGTCAGTGGTAACTCCCAGGATGTTGATAGTGGGGGATTCAGCAATGGTAATGTCATTGAATGACAAGGGGCAGTTGTTAGATTCTCTCTGTTGTTGGTGATGGTCAATGCCTGGCACCTATGTGGCACCAAAGGTACTTGCCAATTGTCAGCCCAAGCTTGGATATTCTCCAGGTCTTGCTGCATTTGGACATGGACTGCTTCATTAATTAAGGAGTTGTGAATGGTGCTGAACATTGTGCAGCCATCAGCGAATATCCCTCCTGCTGACCTTATGAGGGAAGGAAGGTGATAGATGAAGCAGCTGTTTGAAAGTGCTCTCTAGTTAATGCCACTTCCCTAATCCATCCTCACGGTTCTCCAAAGTTTCCCCTTCACATATTAACCCCTCTTCCACCAGCCTACCAGACAGCACATTCCAGGCCACAATCGCTTGTTGCATAAAACTTTTCCCTCATGCCACCTCTAGTTCATTTATGCTTTTTAAAATTAAACTGCAGGATTGCACTCACAATATGTTGCCCATCATTTATTGCCCATTGAGGCCATGGTCACCATCACTGGCACTAGCTTTATCTTCCAATTGAATGTAAATTCCACCAACTGCCATGGGCACTGGATCCAGTAACATTAACATCGACTTGGCAATGTGGAAAATTGCTTTCTTATCATAGAATCCCTACAGTGCAGAAGGAGGCCATTCGGCCCATTGAGTCCACACCGACCCTTGGAATGAGCACTCCACCCATGTCCACCCTGTCCTATCCCCAGAACTCTGTAACCTAACCTGCACATCCCTGGACACTAAGGGGCAATTTGGCATGGACAATCCACCTAACCCGCACAGCTTTGGACTGTGGGAGGAAACCGGAGCAACCGGAGGAAACCCACACAGGCACGGGGAGAACGTGCAGACTCCGCACAGACAGTGACCCAAGGCCAGAATTGAACCCGGGTCCCTGGCGCTGTGAGGTGCAGTGTTAATCACTGCCACCGTGTCAATGAATTTACATCTTCCTTAAATAAGGAGACCAATTGTAGTAATCCACAGGAGGCAGGAGTTCTGTCACCACACCAATATTTATTTACAATAACGATATTACAGGAGCAGCTACAAACAGTGCTGCTAACAGTCCAGTCAACTTAAGACTGGCTCACAAAGCCTACACAGGTGCTTATATGGGCCCCCTCAATGAGCTATCATTGAGGGAGCTCATACTCCAATTGGCCAACCAATAAAGCCAATTGGAGTTCATTACACCAATACTGTAAACTCCAGATGTGGTCTCACCAATACCCTTTAAACTGCAGCATAGCCTCCCTATTTTTATATTCAATGCCCCTTGCAATAAACAATGACGTTCTGTTAGCTTTCCTAAATACTGATTGTACCTTCATACTCAGCTTTTGCAATTTATGCACGTGGACACCCAAATCCCTCTGTATCTCAGAGCTCTACAATCTCTCATGATGTAGATAATATGCTTCTTTAATTTTCCTGCCAAAATTTCACATTTTACCACATTATACTCCATTTCTCACCAAACTGGAGCAGGTTGTTTGGCAACGCATTTTGGTGGATAAAACAGTGGATAGAAAATGGGAGAATTTCAAAGGAGAGATGAATAGGGTGGAAGCTAGGTACATACTCATGAGAAATAAATGTGAGCTATCCAAAGATAGAGGGCGAAATTCTCCGACCCCCATGACGGGTCGGAGAATAGCGGGAGGGCCTTCCCGACATTTTTCCCGCCCTCCCGCTATTCTCCCCCACCCCCCGCCCAACTCCCGACCCGAATCGCTGCCGCCGTTTTTTTACGGCCGGCAGCGATTCACAGCTGTTCGATGGGCCGAAGTCCCAGCCCTTTACGCCGTTTTTACGAACGGCAAACACACCTGGTCTGGCCGTTCGAAAAAACGGCGTCACAAACTCGCTTTTCATAACCATGGCACCGATTGGCACGGCAGTACCACGGCCGTGCCAAGGGTGCCATGGGCCCGTGATCGGTGGGCACCGATCGCGGGCAGCGGGCCCGATGCCCGCGCACTCTTTCTCCTTCCGCTGCCCCGCAGTATCCATTCGCGGGGCGGCTGAGGGGCAACCCGGCCCGCGCATGCGCGGGTTTCGCGCAAATACGCGATGACGTCATCCGCGCATGCGCGGGTTGGAGTCTTCCAATCCGCGCATGCGCGGCTGACGTCATATGACGCGTCAGCCGGCGCTAACTCCGGCAAGCGGGCTTAACGATATTCGTTAAGCCCGTCATGCCGGAGCCTACGGCGTCGGGCTGCTAGCCCCGACCGGGGACCAGAATCGGTTCCCGGTCGGGAAGGGGCGCGCTGGCGTCAAACCCGCCCGGGTTTGACGCCAGCTTTACGATTTCTCCCGTTTTGGGAGAATCGCGCCCAGAGTACCTGCGATGACTAAAGATACAGATGATAAAATAAGGGAAGTAGAAAGGTAGTGACGATGGCCCAATTGAAGATGTGGGTTTTGAGCAACTGAGCAGTATAGTGATAGATAAAGAAAAGGTGCTAAAAAGGCTGGCAGCACCCTGGGTAGGGAAGCCGCCAGGCCTGGATGGGATGCATCCTAGATTGTTGAGAGAGGTAAGGGACCATATTGCAGGGCCTTGACAGAAATTTACCAGGCTTCTCTAAACACAGGATTAGTCCCGGAGGATTGGAGGATTGCAAATGTGACGCCGTTATTTAAGAAAGGGGGAAAGGATAATGCAGGAAACTACAGACCTGTCAGCTTGACATCAATAGTGGAAAAGCTGATGCAGGCCATAATACGGGATGAGATAAATATACACTTTGAGAAAAATAAGTTAATACGAGACAGCCAACATGGCTTTGTCAAGGACAGGCCATGTTTGACAAATTTAATTTAGATCTTTGGCGAGGTGACACAGGTAGAGGATGAAGGGAGGGGTATGCATATTGTATATTTGGACTTTCAGAAAGCATTTGATACAGTGCGAAATGACAGGTTGATTAACAAATTAAAAATGTTTGGGTTTGAAAGGTGCTTGGTTACATGGACTAGAAGTTGGCTCAGAGATAGGAAACAGAGGGGAGGTATAGATGGGCATTTCTCAGACGAGTTCCCCAGGGCTCAGTGTTGGAATCCTTGCTTTTTCTGATTTACATAAATGATTTAGAAGTGAGTGCTGAGGGCAAAATCTCTAAATTTCCACCTGATATTAAACTAGGGAGTCTAGTGAATTGTGAGGATGATGCAGAGCGACTTCAGAGGGACATTGACAATTTGGCCAAATGGGCAGACACCTGGCAGATGAACTTCAATGCAGCAAAATGTGAGGTAATGCATTTTGGTAGAAGAAACATGGGAAGAGGGTGTAGGCTCAACGGTACAACTTTTAGGGGTTTGAAGGAGCAGAAGGGCCTCAGGGTTCAAGTGCATAACTCTCTGAAGGTGACCAGGCAAGTTGAAACAGTTGTTAAGAAGGCTTATAGGATCCTTGGGTTTGTAAATAAGGCATAGAATATAAAAGCAAGGAAGTGATGACACCGCTCTACAAATCATTGGTCAGACTACATTTGGAGAATGGTGTTCAGCTCTGGACACCTTTAAGGAAGCCCTGGAGAGAGGTGCAGAGGAGATTTACTGGACTGATACCAGGAATGAGGAATTTTAGATGCAAGGAAAGATTGGTGAAATTGGGCTTGTTCTCCTTGGAGCAGAGAAGATTAAGAGGAGATCTTTTTGAGGTGTTCACAATTCTGAACAATTTCTACAGAGTAAAGAAGCATATACAGTTTCCACTAGTTGGCAAGTCAGTTACTCTGGGTCACAATTTCAAGATGGTCAGTAAGAGAGCTCGGAGTGAGATGAGGAGAAACTTTACTCGGAGAGTTGTTGGGATTTGGAATGTGCTGCCTGAGAGAGTGGTGGAGGTAGATTCCATCGGAGGTTCAGAAGAGAGCTGGATATACATGAAAATCACTTATTGTCACGAGTAGGCTTCAATGAAGTTACTGTGAAAAGCCCCTAGTTTTGAAAGTGATTCATTTAGAGGGCTACGGAGATAGGGCTCGAGAATGGGACGAGCTAGGTTGCTCTTTTGGGAGCTGGTGCAGACACGATGGGTTGAATGGTCTTGTTCTGTGCTATAAATAACAAACAAATAAAAGCAAGGGAGTGATGCTGCACCTCTACAAATCATTGGTCAGACCACATTTGGAGTACTGTGTTCAGTTCTAGACACCTTATTTAAGGAAGGATGTTAAAGCCCGGGAGAGAGTGCAGAGGAGATTTATTAGAATGATACCGGGATTGAGGAATTTTAGTTACAAGGAAAGATTGGAGAAATTGGGCTTGTTCTCCTTGGAGCAGAGAATATTAATAGGAGAACTTATTAGAACAAAGAACAAAGAAAATTACAGCACAGGAACAGGCCCTTCGGCCCTCCCAGCCTGCGCCGATCCAGATCCTTTATCTAAACCTGTTGCCTATTTACCAAGGTCTACTTCTCTCTGTTCCCCACCCATTCATATATCTGTCCAGATGCATCTTAAATGATGCTATCGTGCCCGCCTCTACCACCTCCACTGGCAAAGCGTTCCAGGCACCCATCACCTTCTGCGTAAAAAACTTTCCACGCACACCTCCCTTAAACTTTCCCCCTCTCACCTTGAAATCGTGACCCCTTGTAATTGACACCCCCGCTCTTGTAAAAAGCTTGTTGCTATCCACCCTGTCCATACCTCTCATCATTTTGTAGACCTCAATCAGGTCTCCCCTCAACCTCCTTCTTTCCAATGAAAACAATCCTAATCTACTCAACCTTTCTTCATAGCGAGCACCCTCCATACCAGGCAACATCTTGGTGAACCTCCTCTGCACCCTCTCTAAAGCATCCACATCCTTCTGGTAATGTGGCGACCAGAACTGCACGCAGTATTCCAAATGTGGCCTAACCAAAGTCCGATACAACTGTAACATGACCTGCCGACTCTTGTACTCAATACCCCGTCTGATGAAGGCAAGCATGCTGTATGCCTTCTTGACCACTCTATCGACCTGCGTTGCCACCTTCAGGGTACAATGGACCTGAACTCCCAGATCTCTCTGTACATCAATTTTCCCCAGGACTCTTCCATTGACCATATAGTCTGCTCTTGAGTTAGATCTTCCAAAATGCATCACCTCGCATCTGCCATTTCTCTGCCCAACTCTCCAATCTATCTATATTTTGCTGTATTCTCTGACAGTCCGCCTCGCTATCTGCAACTCCACCAATCTTAGTATCATCTGCAAACCTGCTCATCAGACCACTTATACCTTCGTCCAGATCATTTATGTATATCACAAACAACAGTGGTCTGAGCACGGATCCTTGTGGAACACCACTAGTCACCTTTCTCCATTTCGAGACACTCCCTTCCACCACTACTCTGTCTCCTGTTGCCCAGCCAGTTCTTTATCCATCTAGCTAGTACACCCTGAAACCCATACGACTTCACTTTTTCCATCAACCTGCCATGGGAAACTTTATCAAATGCTTTACTGAAGTCCATGTATATGACATCTACAGCCCTTCCCTCATCAATTAACTTTGTCACTTCCTCAAAGAATTCTATTAGGTTTGTAAGACATGACCTTCCCTGCACAAAACCATTGGGTGTTGAACAATTTTGACAGGGTAAAGAAGGATATTCTGTTTCCACGAGTTGGTTTGTCAGTGCCTAGGGATCGCAATTTCAAGGTGGTCAGCAAAGAAAGTTGGGAGTGAGATGAGTGGATTCCTCAGGAGGTTTCAGAAGGGAGCTGAATATATATTTGAAAGTGATTAATTTAGAGGGCTAGGGAGATAGGGCTGGGGAATGGGAGCTAGGTTGCTCTTTTGGGAGCTAGTGCAACACAATAGGCCGAATGGCCTCCGCCTGTGCTGTAAATAACAAACAAACAAACAAATCACCCTGACTTGGAAATATGTCAGCGTCTATATGCGCTATCTTCTTGGAGATCCTCTCTACTTTGAGCCGGCAGTTTGAAGAGGTGGGCTCTTCCTTCACCTGATGAAGGAGCTGCGCTCCGAAAGCTAGTGATTCAAAACAAACCTGTTGCACTTGAACCTGGTGTTGTAAGACTTCTTACTGTGCTCGTCCCAGTCCCATGCCGGCATCTCCACATCATGGAAATATATTGCCATTCCTTCACTGTTGTTGGGTCAAAATCCTGGAACTTTCTTCTTAACGGCACTGTGGATGTACCTACACCACATTGACTGCAGTGGTTCAAGAAACCAGCTCACTACAATATTTTCACAACACTTAGGACTTGACATAACTGCTGGCCTTGTCAGTGGTGCCCAATGCCAAAAGAATCAATGATCTTCTTTTGGGTGTGCACCACTTGAACTGAAAAGAAGCTTTACATCTTGCGCTCACCAGGATAATTTGCAACAATAGCATTGTAAGGAAAAGGAAAAAATTTATACTGCATAAGAGAGTGCGGATTGGTTGGACTCTGATTAGTAGAGGTGTTGCCATGCTGAATTCACCAGTTAACTGCCAAGCATTATCTAAAATTTAAATGAGGCAAATTGACCCTGATTTGCCGTGTGGAATGAATCAGTAAATGGCTGTCACATATTTTGCTTAGCTGAAACAGGCGCAATGTGTTTACATGTTCTTTCTGTCTGCAAAGAGCAGGGCTGTGTGTATTAATACATGTTGTTTTTAGTACACGCAAATATACTGCACTGCAAGCCTGACTGACAATCTTAAATTGGTTGTTAGCATAAATCTTAGCTCACTGAGGATTATTTACCAAACGTTATCCAATTGCATAATTTAAATGTAACGTTGGACACTGTTTTCAGTTTTGCAGACACGGGCTGCTTGGTTACGGTCTATACATTTCCTGTTGTGAACAACGGAAGGGACATGCTGTTTGATATGATCCACTAGTCTAGCATCACACTGGCACTGAAATTTACTCATTTGTGTGGTAGGCAGATCTTTCTGGCTTGACGGCAGCTTCCTGTTAGTGGCGAGTACCATTCATGTTGTTATTGTGTAGTAGCAGCAGGAAACAGCATGCTTCAGCGATTGCTTAAACGTTGCCTTACCACGGTAATCTTAGATAGACTGGGCTGTTTTCAGGGCAGAAAATTACGGCTTGAGATTTGTTTGTGAGTTTACGCGATGTATAATGTGAAATGATCTGATCAGGCGAGCCATTATTGCACAGGCTGTATTTGATGCACCCAATTTCAGCATCAAGCTGAATACAGTGATCAAACTCACAGAATCACAGAATTTACAGTGCAGAAGGAGGCCATTCGGCCCATCGAGTCTGCACCGGCCCTTGGAAAGAGCACCCTACTTAAGCCCACATATCATGGCCAATCAACCGAACCTGCACATCTTTCGGGACTTGTGGCAGGAAACCGGAGCACCCGGAGCAAACCCACACAGACATAGGGAGAACGTGCAGACTCCACACAGACAGTCACCCAAGCCGGGAATCGAATCTGGACCTTGGAGCTGTGAAGCAACTGTGCTAATCACTGTGCTACCGTGCTGCCCACTGTGGTAGACTGGGGTAGAAAACCCCCTGGGAATGGAGTGGGAGGGGGAATATTTTGAAGGTGAATTTGAGTGCAAGGTGGAGTCCACAAAGTAATGGAAGGAAATTATTACCTCAAGCTGCGGATTTAAGTTTTGCAAAGTCTCATCCACATAGTGGAAAAATGCAGGTTAGGTTAGGTATTATTCCATCAACCACATGTTTCTCATGGGACTCAACAAAGATGTTTGGTGATTTCTGAGCCGAGAGAGGATCCCATCGGAACACCATCTATTTTGGCAAACGTGGTACCATTAAAACTGAACTCAAATGCACAAGTTACTGAGTTCATCAATTCAATGAATATGGATCATGCAATGGTGGCAGATCTAGATCGTCAAGGTGTAGTGCTGCAGTGCAAAATCTCTGTGTCCCGGAAGTGGAACATTGATGAATAGGCAAACAATGTCAGATGAGTACATGGACGCAGCATTGCTATCGATACTCAGGACCCGGAGTGGAGAGTGGGTCAGCTCGGGGGTGGGGATGGAAGAGGCTGTGCTGACCCGTGCCGGATGAGGGGGTGAGGGGGATGTTAGATTGAATCGGGCCTCCGGGTGGGGGATGTGGAATTTCTAGTGAGTGGGAACCGAGTCTGGAAAAGGGGTGGGGTGGGAGGGAAAATAGGCCCCATGCAGATCGGGGGAGCACCGTGTGACGGGATGGGGATGGGGGAGTGACTGCCTTGGGCTATCAGGGGGTGACGGCAAGAGGGAGGCGGTGTGGGTCTGTGCAATAGTTTTCCAGAAGTTAAACGAGGTTTTAATTATAAATAGAACATTGAACACACAGTGCAGAAGGAGGCCATTCGGCCCATTGAGTCTGCACCAATCCACTTAAGCCCTCACTTCTACCCTATTCCCGTAACCCAATAACCCCTCCTAACCTTTTTGGTCACGAAGGGCAATTTATCATGGCCAATCCACCTAACCTGCACGTCTTTGGACTGTGGGAGGAAACCAGTGCACCCGGAGGAAACCCATGAAAAATAAATAAAATTCAACTGAGAAAAATATGGAATTAATAGCTAGTCTCAGAGATGTTGCCAGAATTATTGTGAAAGACAATCAGGTTCATCAATCTGCCGGCCTTACCCAGTCTGGCCAACATGTAACTTCAGACCCACAGCAATATGGCAAACGCCTAACAGCCGTCTGAAATGGTCAAAGCGCTTGGCTCAGTTCAAGGGCAATTTGGGCTGGCAACACCCACATCCCCTGAAATAATAATGGAAAAAATATTGAGCCATAGTTTCCAAGCTCCACAATGACTCATTGGGGGAGCACATCCAAACATGTGCTGGGAATCCCCTTCAGATGTTTCCAAGTATGGTATATGCTGCAAATACCCCACGTGGCAAACTTCCTCTGTACAATTTGGGAACAATAGAAACAGAGAAAATAGGAGCAGGCAGAGGCCATTTGGCCCTTCGAATCTGCTCCTTATTCATTATAATCATGGCTCATCATCCAACTCAATAGCCTAATCCCACCTTCCCCCCATATCCTTTGTTATTCTTCGCCCAAAGTGCTATGTCTAACTGCTTCTTGAAAACATGCAATGTTTTGGCCTCAACTATTTCCTGCGGTAATGAATTCCACAGGCCGACCACTCTCTGGGTGAAGAAATTTCTCCTCATCTCTGTCCTAAATATTCTACCCCATATCCTCAGACTGTGACCCCTGGTTCTGCACACACCCACCATCGGGAACATCCTTCCTGCATCTACCCTATCAAGTCCTGTTAAGAATTTTGTACATTTCAATAAGATCCCTCCTCATTCTTCTGAAGTCCAGCGAATACAGTCCTAACTGATTAAATCTCTCCTCGTACGTCAGTCCCGCCATCCCACAAATCTGTCTGGTAAACCTTGGTTGCACTCCCTCTCGAGCAAGAACATCCTTCCTCAGATAATGAGACCAAAACGGCACACGGACCCATCAATTTCCCCAACACCCTTTCTCTACTAATATTGATCTCCTTCAGTCCACCCTCTCACTAAACCCTGCATTCCCCAACATTTCTGGGATCTGATTAGTGTCCTCATTTGTGAAGACAGAGCCAAAGTATGTGTTTAGTTGCTCAGCCATTTCTTTGTCTCCTTTTATACATTCCCCTGTTTCTGACTGTAAGGGACCCACATTTGTCTTCACCAATCTCTTTCTCTTCACGTACCTATAGACACCTTTACAGTCAGTTTTTATGTTCCCTGCAAGCTTATTCTCGTACTCTATTTTCTCCTTCTTAATCAATCCCTTGGTCCTTCTCTGCTGCATTTTAAACTACTTCCAATCCTCAGACCTGTTATTTTACTTGACCAATTTGTTTGCTTCGAATGCTATTCCTAATTTCCTTTGTAAACCATGGATTGGCCACCTTTCTCATTTTACTTTTGTGTCAGACAGGAATAAACAATTGTTGCAGTTCCTCGATGTGCTCTTTGATCGTTTGCCATTGCCTATCCACTGTCATCCCTTAAAGTAAAGGTTCCCAATCTATCATAGCCAAATTGTGCCGAATACCATCATAGTTCCTTTATTAAGATTCAAAACCCGAGTCTCATAGTAGAACATAGAACATAGAACGATACAGCGCAGTACAGGCCCTTCGGCCCTCGATGTTGCACCGACATGGAAAAAAAAACTAAAGGCCATCTAACCTACACTATGCCCTTTTCATCCATGTGCTTATCCAATAAACTTTTAAATGCCCTCAATGTTGGCGAGTTCACTACTGTTGCAGGTAGGGCATTCCACGGCCTCACCACTCTTTGCGTAAAAAACCCACCTCTGACTTCTATCCTATATCTATTACCCCTCAATTTAAGGCTATGTCCCCTCGTGTTAGCCACCTCCATCCGCGGGAGAAGGCTCTCGCTGTCCACCCTATCTAACCCTCTGATCATTTTGTATGCCCCTATTAAGTCACCTCTTAACCTTCTTCTCTCTAACGAAAACAACCTCAAGTCCATCAGCCTTTCCTCATAAGATTTTCCCTCCATACCAGGCAACATCCTGGTAAATCTCCTCTGCACCCGTTCCAAAGCTTCCACGTCCTTCCTACAATGAGGCGACCAGAACTGTACGCAATACTCCAAATGCGGCCGTTCTAGAGTTTTGTACAACTGCAACATGACCTCATGGCTCCGGAACTCAATCCCTCTACCAATAAAGGCCAACACACCATAGGCCTTCTTCACAACCCGATCAACCTGGGTGGCAACTTTCAGGGATCTATGTACATGGACACCGAGATCCCTCTGCTCATCCACACTACCAAGAATTTTACCATTAGCCAAATATTCCGCATTCCTGTTATTCTTTCCAAAGTGAATCACCTCACACTTCACCACATTAAACTCCATATGCCACCTCTCAGCCCAGCTCTGCAGCTTATCTATGTCCCTCTGTAACCTGCAACATCCTTCTGCACTGTCTACAACTCCACGGACTTTAGTGTCGTCTGCAAATTTACTCACCCATCCTTCTGCGCCCTCTTCTAGGTCATTTATAAAAATGACAAACAGCAACGGCCCCAGAACAGATCCTTGTGGTACGCCACTCGTAACTGAACTCCATTCTGAACATTTCCTATCAACTACCACTCTCTGTCTTCTTTCAACTAGCCAATTTCTGATCCACATCTCTAAATCACCCTCAATCCCCAGCCTCCGTATTTTCTGCAATAGCCGACCGTGGGGAACCTTATCAAACGCTTTACTGAAATCCATATACACCACATCAACTGCTCTACCCTCGTCTACCTGTTCAGTCACCTTCTCAAAGAACTTGATAAGGTTTGTGAGGCATGACCTACCCTTCACAAAACCATGCTGACTATCCCTAATCATATTATTCCTATCTAGATGATTATAAATCGTATATTTTATAATCCTCTCCAAGACTTTACCCACCACAGACGTTAGGCTCACCGGCCTATAGTTACCGGGGTTATCTCTACTCCCCTTCTTGAACAAAGGGACCACATTTGCTATCCTCCAGTCCTCTGGCACTATTCCTGTAGCCAATGATGACCTAAAAATCAAAGCCAAAGGCTCAGCAATCTCTTTCCTGGCTTCCCAGAGAATCCTAGGATAAATCCCATCAAGCCCCGGGGACTTATCTATTTTCACCTTGTCCAGAATTGCCAACACTTCTTCCCTACGCACCTCAATGCCATCTATTCTAATAGCCTGGGTCTCAGCATTCTCCTCCACAATATTATCTTTTTCCTGAGTGAATACTGACGAAAAGTATTCATTTAGTATCTCGCTTATCTCCTCAGCCTCCACACACAACTTCCCACCACTGTCCTTGACTGGCCCTACTCTTACCCTAGTCATTCTTTTATTCCTGACATACCTATAGAAAGCTTTTAGGTTTTCCTTGATCCTACCTGCCAAAGACTTCTCATGTCCCCTCCTAGCTCGTCTTAGCTCTCTCTTTAGATCCTTCCTCGCTTCCTTGTAACTATCAAGCGCCCCAACTGAAACTTCACGCCTCATCTTCACATAGGCCTCCTTCTTCCTCTTAACAAGAGATTCCACTTCTTTGGTAAACCACGGTTCCCTCGCTCGACCCCTTCCTCCCTGCCTGACTGGTACGTACTTATCAAGAACATGCAATAGCTGTTCCTTGAACAAGCTCCACATATCCAATGTGCCCAACCCTTGCAGCCTACTTCTCCAACCAACACATCCTAAGTCATGTCTAATGGCATCATAATTGCCCTTCCCCCAGCTATAACTCTTGCCCTGCGGGGTATACTTATCCCTTTCCATCACTAACGTAATCAACTCCTTCACTCTCCATTTCGATGTAAAATTCTATCAAATGGTGGTCACTCATCCCCAAGGGGCCTTGCACAACTAGATTACCAATGATTCCGTTCTGATTAGAGTACCCAGTCTAGAATCGCCTGCTCTCTAGTTAGTTCCTCAACGTATTGGTCCAGAAAACCATCCCATATACACTCCAGGAATTCCTCCTGTGAAGTATTGTACCTAATTTGATTTCTCCAATCTATATGCAGATTACAATCACCCATAATTACAGATGTTCCTTTATCACATGCATCTCTGATTTCCTGTTTAATGCCATTACAAATATCACCACTGCCGTTTGGGAGTCTATATATGATGCTCACTAATGTTTTTGCCCCTTGGTGTTTCTTAGCTCTACCTATGCAGATTCCACATTGTCAGAGCTAATATCCTTCCTCACTATTGTGCTAATTTCCTCATTAACCAGCTCTGCCACTCCACCACCTTTTCTTTTGTGCCTGTCCTTCCTAAATACTGAGTACCCCTGGACATTCAGGTCCCATCCCTGGTTGCCCTGCAGCCATATCTCTGTAATCCCGATTATCATACCTGTTTATGTCTATTGATGTGATTAGTACATCTGCTTTATTGTGAATGCTCCGCGCAATAAGGCACAAAGCCTATAAGCTTGTCTTTTTAACATTACTTGTCTCGCTCTCAATATTTTTCACTGTGGGCTCTGTTATATGGCCCTTTATTTATCTGCCTATCACCTTTCTTATTCTCCTTTCTGTCTTTTTTGTCTTTGTTTCCTCCTCCTCTGACTCCTTGCATAGGATCCCACCGCCTGCTATTTTACTTTAAACCCTCCCAACCCACCTTAACAAATACTCCTCCCAAGGACATCAGCCCTGTTCCTGCCCAGGCATCACCAGGCACCAGAATCAATTCCCACTCACACCCTGTTCCTGCCCAGGTGTAACCAGGCACCAACTCAATTCTCACTCACACCCTGTTCCTGCCTAGGTAAAACCAGGCACCAACTCAATTCTCACTCACACCCTGTTCCTGCCCAGGCATCACCAGGCACCAGAATCAATTCCCACTCACACACTGTTCCTGCCCAGGCATCACCAGGCACCAGAATCAATTCCCACTCACACCCTGTTCCTGCCCAGGTATAACCAGGCACCAGGCTCAATTCCCACTCACACCCTGTTCCTGCCCAGGTATAACCAGGCACCAGGCTCAATTCCCACTCACACCCTGTTCCTGCCCAGGCATAACCAGGCACCAGGCTCAATTCTCACTCACACCCTGTTCCTGCCCAGGTATAACCAGGCACCAGGCTCAATTCTCACTCACACCCTGTTCCTGCCCAGGTATAACCAGGCTCCAGGCTCAATTCCCACTCACACCCTGTTCCTGCCCAGGTATAACCAGGCACCAGGCTCAATTCCCACTCACACCCTGTTCCTGCCCAGGTATAACCAGGCACCAGGCTCAATTCCCACTCACACCCTGTTCCTGCCCAGGTATAACCAAGCACCAGGCTCAATTCCCACTCACACCCTGTTCCTGCCCAGGTATAACCAGGCACCAACTCAATTCCCACTCACACCCTGTTCCTGCCCAGGTATAACCAGGCACCAGGCTCAATTCCCACTCACACCCTGTTCCTGCCCAGGTATAACCAGGCACCAGGCTCAATTCCCACTCACACCCTGTTCCTGCCCAGGCATCACCAGGCACCAGGCTCAATTCCCACTCACACCCTGTTCCTCTCCAGGAATAACCAGGCACCAGAATCAATTCCCACTCACACCCTGTTCCTGCCCAGGTATAACCAGGCACCAGGCTCAATTCCCACTCACACCCTGTTCCTGCCCAGGCATAACCAGGCACCAACTCAAATCTCACTCACACCCTGTTCCTGCCCAGGTATAACCAGGCACCAAGTTCAATTCCCACTCACACCCTGTTCCTGCCCAGGTATAACCAGGCACCAAGTTCAATTCCCACTCACACCCTGTTCCTGCCCAGGTATAACCAGGCACCAGGCTCAATTCTCACTCACACCCTGTTCCTGCCCAGGCATAACCAGGCACCAACTCAAATCTCACTCACACCCTGTTCCTGCCCAGGTATAACCAGGCACCAAGTTCAATTCCCACTCACACCCTGTTCCTGCCCAGGTATAACCAGGCACCAAGTTCAATTCCCACTCACACCCTGTTCCTGCCCAGGTATAACCAGGCACCAGGCTCAATTCCCACTCACACCCTGTTCCTGCCCAGGCATAACCAGGCACCAGGCTCAATTCCCACTCACACCCTGTTCCTGCCCAGGTATAACCAGGCACCAGGCTCAATTCCCACTCACACCCTGTTCCTGCCCAGGTATAACCAGGCACCAGGCTCAATTCCCACTCACACCCTGTTCCTGCCCAGGTCATAACCAGGCACCAGGCTCAATTCCCACTCACACCCTGTTCCTGCCCAGGTATAACCAGGCACCAGGCTCAATTCCCACTCACACCCTGTTCCTGCCCAGGTATAACCAGGCACCAGGCTCAATTCCCACTCACACCCTGTTCCTGCCCAGGTATAACCAGGCACCAGGCTCAATTCCCACTCACACCCTGTCCTGCCCAGGTATAACCAGGCACCAGGCTCAATCCCCACTCACACCCTGTTCCTGCCCAGGTATAACCAGGCACCAGGCTCAATTCCCACTCACACCCTGTTCCTGCCCAGGTATAACCAGGCACCAGGCTCAATTCCCACTCACACCCTGTTCCTGCCCAGGTATAACCAGGCACCAGGCTCAATTCCCACTCACAACCCTGTTCCTGCCCAGGTATAACCAGGCACCAGGCTCAATTCCCACTCACACCCTGTTCCTGCCCAGGTATAACCAGGCACCAGGCTCAATTCCCACTCACACCCTGTTCCTGCCCAGGCATCACCAAGCACCAGGCTCAATTCCCACTCACACCCTGTTCCTGCCCAGGCATCACCAGGCACCAGGCTCAATTCCCACTCACACCCTGTTCCTGCCCAGGCATCACCAGGCACCAGGCTCAATTCCCACTCACACCCTGTTCCTGCCCAGGCATAACCAGGCACCAGGCTCAATTCCCACTCACACCCTGTTCCTGCCCAGGCATCACCAGGCACCAAGGCTCAATTCCCACTCACACCCTGTTCCTGCCCAGGCATCACCAGGCACCAAGCTCAAATTCCCACTCACACCCTGTTCCTGCCCAGGTATAACCAGGCACCAACTCAATTCCCACTCACACCCTGTTCCTGCCCAGGTATAACCAGGCACCAAGGCTCAATTCCCACTCACACCCTGTTCCTGCCCAGGCATAACCAGGCACCAGACTCAATTCCCACTCACACCCTGTTCCTGCCCAGGAATAACCAGGCACCAGGCTCAATTCCCACTCACACCCTGTTCCTGCCCAGGATAACCAGGCACCAGGCTCAATTCCCACTCACACCCTGTTCCTGCCCAGGTATAACCAGGCACCAGGCTCAATTCCCACTCACACCCTGTTCCTGCCCAGGTATAACCAGGCACCAGCTCAATTCCCACTCACACCCTGTTCCTGCCCAGGTATAACCAGGCACCAGGCTCAATTCCCACTCACACCCTGTTCCTGCCCAGGTATAACCAGGCACCAGGCTCAATTCCCACTCACACCCTGTTCCTGCCCAGGCATAACCAGGCACCAGGCTCAATTCCCACTCACACCCTGTTCCTGCCCAGGTATAACCAGGCACCAGGCTCAATTCCCACTCACACCCTGCTCCTGCCCAGGTATAACCAGGCACCAAGCTCAATTCCCACTCACACCCTGTTCCTGCCCAGGTATAACCAAGCACCAGGCTCAATTCCCACTCACACCCTGTTCCTGCCCAGGTGTAACCAGGCACCAGGCTCAATTCTCACTCACACCCTGTTCCTGCCCAGGCATAACCAGGCTCCAGGCTCAATTCTCACTCACACCCTGTTCCTGCCCAGGTATAACCAGGCACCAACTCAATTCCCACTCATACACTGTTCCTGCCCAGGTATAACCAGGCACCAACTCAATTCTCACTCACACCCTGTTCCTGCCCAGGTATAACCAGGCACCAGGCTCAATTCCCACTCACACCCTGTACCTGCCCAGGTATAACCAGGCACCAGGCTCAATTCCCACTCACACCCTGTTCCTGCCCAGGTATAACCAGGCACCAGGCTCAATTCCCACTCACACCCTGTTCCTGCCCAGGTATAACCAGGCACCAGGCTCAATTCCCACTCACACCCTGTTCCTGCCCAGGTATAACCAGCACCAGGCTCAATTCCCACTCACACCCTGTTCCTGCCCAGGTATAACCAGGCACCAGGCTCAATTCCACTCACACCTGTTCCTGCCCAGGTATAACCAGGCACCAGGCTCAATTCCCACTCACACCCTGTTCCTGCCCAGGTATAACCAGGCAACAGGCTCAATTCTCACTCACACCCTGTTCCTGCCCAGGTATAACCAGGCACCAGGCTCAATTCCCACTCACACCCTGTTCCTGCCCAGGCATCACCAGGCACCTGGCTCAATTCCCACTCACACCCTGTTCCTGCCCAGGTACAACCAGGCACCAGGCTCAATTCCCACTCACACCCTGTTCCTGCCCAGGTATAACCAGGCACCAGGCTCAATTCTCACTCACACCCTGTTCCTGCCCAGGTATAACCAGGCACCAGGCTCAATTCCCACTCACACCCTTTTCCTGCCCAGGTATAACCAGGCACCAACTCAATTCTCACTCACACCCTGTTCCTGCCTAGGTAAAACCAGGCACCAGGCTCAATTCCCACTCACACCCTGTTCCTGCCCAGGTATAACCAGGCACCAGGCTCAATTCCCACTCACCCCCTGTTCCTGCCCAGGTATAACCAGGCACCAGGCTCAATTCCCACTCACACACTGTTCCTGCCCAGGTATAAACAGGCACCAGGCTCAATTCCCACTCACACCCTGTTCCTGCCCAGGCATAACCAGGCACCAGGCTCAATTCCCACTCACACCCCGTTTCTGCCCAGGTATAACCAGGCACCAGGCTCAATTCTCACTCACCCCTGTTCCTGCCCAGGTATAACCAGGCACCAGGCTCAATTCCCACTCATACACTGTTCCTGCCCAGGTATAAACAAGCACCAGGCTCAATTCCCACTCACCCCCTGTTCCTGCCCAGGTATAACCAGGCACCAGGCTCAATTCCCACTCACACCCTGTTCCTGCCCAGGTATAACCAGGCACCAGGCTCAATTCCCACTCACACCCTGTTCCTGCCCAGGTATAACCAGGCACCAGGCTCAATTCCCACTTACAAGAAACTCCCCACCCCATCCAGAACAGGTTAGCGTAACCTCTCTTCCCATACCACCGAGCTGACACACCCTCCCCGACACACCCTCCCCGACAGGACTTGCATTTTGATAGCAATGTGTCCATGCAGTCATCTGACATTGTTTGCCTATTCACCAATATTCCACCTTATTTTTGCAATAACATCCCATTAATGCCTCGGGAAGGCTGAACTATCCATCGCCGAATTCCTGGGTCAGCTCCCAATCACTTTGCCATTTTTCCAATTCCTGAACCATTTTTCCAATTCCGAGTCCATTTTCTCAATCCCTGGATTTGGGCCAATTTTCCAAACTCTGATCTAGTTTCCAAATCGCTGGGCCAATTCCCAATCCCTGGGCCAATTCCCAATCCCTGGGCCAATTCTGACTTGGTTCTGAATAAACCTGTCTTGAACACGAGACCCTAAAGAAATAAAATAGCTCTTAAAACAGAGGTGAACAAGGGAAGAATTGTGAAGATGTTAGGGAAAGAGAAGAAGACGGGAAGGAGAGAAACAGAACCAAGAGAGAGAGAAACATAAGCGGAGGAGGGAAGAGAAACAAAATGAAGAGAGAGAGAGAGAAACAAGTGAAAGAAGAGGAATCATGAAAAAAACAAATTAAGCAAACAGGAATAGGAGGAGAGAGAGAGAAATGCAAGAGGAGGGTGACAAGGGTGCTAGTGAAGGAGGCGAGAGAGAGAGAGAAAGAATCAGAAGTGAAAGAGCATAAAAAGCAGGCATCAAAATAAAGCAGGTGAAAATGGTGATATCCAAAAACTCCAAGAAGCACAAGCAGGCGGAATGTGTTGACAATAATGATTCTGTTCCACTGAAAAGCTATTTCAGGAGACATGACCTTTTCTTTTAAAAGGTGCAACTTTCCTGTTCAGGGTTAGCAGTTTAAAGTACCAGGGTATATCAATCCTGTCTGCTCTCTGCGGGGATCAATCAACATTGGGTCTCATACCAGCCTCTAGATAAACATTATTTGCTCATCCCACTGTGTATAAAGATCACACACTTTCAAGAAAGCCAAGTGGCAGTGTAAACAGGTCATCCCTCCCTCAGCTTTGCTTTGAAGAGCTGCAGAAATGTCACAAAAGGGCAATATTGTCAGTATGTCCCCCCCTTTGGCTCCTTGGGTCAACTGTGTGACTGACATTAAATTCTAACCCCCAAGCGCTGCTGTAATAGGAAATCTTTGATGTTTCCAATCACACGTTTTAGAGGTTTTTTTTTAGTTTAAACCTGCCAGGATTAGTGTATTTATTCTTTAAGCTCCAACATCTTTCTTTTCCTCAGCTGATTAATTCCAGGATTGCTGTCAGCTTCTTTCCTGATAATAAACTGCCATTTCTGCTTGGCTTCCACCAAGGATTATCTCTGCGGAGTGCTTTTTTCCTCATTCCATCCGACAGCAGAGTGTGACTTGTGCAAGATTAGAATTTAATGAACTATTAGTTGAAAGGTCCACAAGGTGATGTGTGCTATTAAGGAGCCTCAGTCACAGGAAAATGTAGAGCCATATTTTCAGCTCTCTGGATGATTGGACGCTGGACACGTGACTGAAGTTGTGCATAAGGACCGTGTGGAAATCCTGATTTACAGACCTATATGAGAATTGCCTTGGAAGTTTAAACTTCCAACAATAGGTGATTCCTCTGCTTTATGGGACTCTCCGTGAATGCCCTTAACTCTGAACTAGTTCCGATGTACTTACCCGAAATGTGAGACAGATTAAAACCTAGTGTAACATCTGCACAGCTACATAACCGACCCACTACAATCAAGTCCAAAGACGTGCAGGTTCGGTGCATTGACCATGCTAAATTGCCCCAGTGCGCAAAAAGGTTAGGTGGGGTTACTTGGTTACGGGGATAGGGTGAAAGTGTGGGCTCTTTCCAAGGGCCGGTGCAGACTCGATGGACCGAATGGCCTCCTTCTGCACTGTTACTTCTATGAATGCTATGAAAAACCCCTGACTATATGACTGCACCATCAGAGGGATTTTCTGAAAGCTTTTGACAAGATCCCGCATAAGAGATTATTTTGTAAAAGTAAAGCACTTGGGATTAGGGATAGTGTATTGAGATGGATATTAAACTGGTTAGCAGACAGGAAACAAAGAGTAAGAATTAATGTGTCTTTTTCAAATTGGCGGACAGTGATTAATGGGGTTGCGCAGGGATCGGTGCTAGGACCCCAGCTACTCACAATATATATTAATGACTTAGATTTGGGAACAAATGTAATATCTCCAAATTTGCAGATGGCACCAAGTTGGGTAGGAGGGTGAGCTGTGAGGAGGATGCAGAGATCCTTCAATGTGATTTGGACAAGTTGAGTGAGTGGGCAAATGAATGGCAGATGGAGTGTAAATTGGATAAATATGAGGTAGCAAAACTGAGATGGCAGACTATTGTCTGAATGGCCATAAATTAGGAATATACAACGTGACCTGGGTGTCCTCGTACACCAGTCACTGAAGGTAAGCATGCAGGTACAGCAGATGGTAAAGAAGGCAAAAGGTATGTTGACCTTCAGAGAGAGAAGATGCAAGGGTAGGAACAGGAATGTTGAGCTGCAATTATGCAGATAAAGTCACCATAGTCCCAAATGACCATAGGCTGCTTTCCCCTTTGAGGGGAAGGAGAGGGACAAGGTTGAGAAGGTGAATGACCTCAGCCAGTACAGGAATTGAACCCGTGCTGCTCGCCTTGCTCTGCATCATTAACCAGCTGTCTAGCCAACTGAGCTAAACTGACAATTATACAGGGCCTTGTTGAGGCCAGACCACAAATATTGTGCGCAGTTTTGATCTCTTTATCTGAGGAAGGATGTTCTTGCTATCGAGAGAGTGCAGTGAAGGTTTGCCATACTGATTCTTCGGATGACAAGACTGATGTATGAGGAGAGACTGAGTTGACTAGAATTGTATTTACTGGAGTTCAGAAGAATGAGGTGGGATCTCATAAAAATCTGTAAAATTTGTTATTTCATGAGACATGAACGTCATTCAAATACACTTGGCCAGATCCTGCCTTATTTTGTTGCAATCTACCTTCCCCAAATCCAAATCCTTTTTTGCAACTTCTTTATTTCCTGGTCCATATTAAATTGTACCATGTTGTGATCGCTTTCACTAAAATGCTCCCCCACCAACACATCAACCACCTGTCCGGCTTCATTCCCCAGAATTAGGTCCAGCACTGCACCATCCCTTGTTGGATCCTCTACATATTGAGTTAAAAAGTTCTCCTGTATACATTTTACGAACTCTACTCCATCTAAAACCTTAACATAATGGCTATTCCAATTAATTTGGGGAAAGTTGAAATCACCTAATTACCCTATTATTATTTTTGCTACCCTCTGCAAATTGCGCACATATTTGCTCCTCAATTTCCTGCTGACTATCTGGGGTCTATAATAAACACTTAGCAACGTAGTTGTCCCTTCCTTATTCCTAAGCTCTACCCACAAAGCTTTATTTGATGCCCCCTCCAAGATATCCTCTCTCCTTCCTGTAGTAACTGCCTCCTTAACTCATAATGCAATGCCTCCTCCTCTTTGATCGCCTTCTCTGTCTTGCCTGAAGATTCTATATCCTGAGATGTGAGCTGCCAATCTGCCCCTCAGTTAACCATGTATCTGTGAAAGCTATTATATCATAATTACTGATGTCAATCATCGCCCTTAACTCGTCCTTTTTACCTTTTATCTTGGCAATAAAGTAAAGGCCATCCAGCCTTGTCTTAATAAAAGCAAATTACTGTGGATGCTGGACTCTGAAACAAAGAGAAAATGCTGGAAAATCTCAGCAGGTCTGGCAGCATCTGTAGGGAGAGAAAAGAGCAAACGTTTCGAGTCCGATGACTCTTTGTCAAAGCTAACAGACCGAGAATGTGGGGAATATTTATACTGTGGAGTGAGAATGAAAGATGAGTCATAGCCACAGAAACCCGGGGAAACAGGGTGCTAATAGCCACAAACACCGCGGGGAAAGAGTGCTGATGGCAGTCCCCAGAGAGAACAAAGGCCAAACAGCAGAGAAACTAACATAGAACATAGAACAGTACAGCACAGAACAGGCCCTTCGGCCCTCAATGTTGTGCCGAGCCATGATCACCCTACTCAAACCCACGTATCCACCCTATACCCGTAACCCAACAACCCCCCCCTTAACCTTACTTTTATTAGGACACTACGGGCAATTTAGCATGGCCAATCCACCTAACCCGCACATCTTTGGACTGTGGGAGGAAACCGGAGCACCCGGAGGAAACCCACGCACACAGGGGGAGGACGTGCAGACTCCACACAGACAGTGACCCAGCCGGGAATCGAACCTGGGACCCTGGAGCTGTGAAGCATTTATGCTAACCACCATGCTACCCTGCTGCCCATCAGAAGCTAAACTGTGACAGATATGGATGTGGGGGGAGGGGAAGGGCGAAGCAAAGGGGAGAAGGGGTAAGGAAGTGTGGATTAGATTGGTGGGGGGGTTAAATATATATTAAGAAAAACAAGAAAGAAAGAAATGGTAAGAGACAGTTGAAATGAAATGGGAAGAAAACAAATGTGTAGAACTGATCATCTGAAGTTGTTGAATTCGATGTTGAGACTGGAAGGCTGTAGCGTGCCTAACCGGAAGATGAGATGTTGTTTCTCCAATTTGCTTTGACTTACTTTGCCCACCTTGTCTTACTCCCTTGAAATGTACTACCGTGTATTCCCTTTAACCTGATTGTTTTTCTATGTTATACTGTGTCCCTATTCTGCTGTCAGTATGCGTCCCTTCCCCCTGCCAAACTAGATTAAACTCTTTCCAACAGCACTAGCAAACCCGCCAGCAAGGAAGCTATCCCGCTCTGTGTTAGATTAACTTGTGCAGGTCCCACCTTCCCCAAAAACAGTTCCAATGGTCCAGGAATCTAAAACCCTCCCTCCTGCATCAACACAAGCCACACATTCATCTGATCTAGTCTCCTATTCCTGCTCCTGCTCCTCCAGGAGAGGTCCTGCTCCTTAGTCTATTGCCTAACTCTCTGAATTCTTGATGCAAGACCTCATCCCTCTTTCTACCAATACCATTGGTACCAACATATACCATGACCTCTGCCTTATCACCCTCCCCCTTCAGGATGCCCTGCAGCCGGTAACATCCTGGATCTTGGCCCAGGGAGGCAACACACCATGCTGGAGTCTTTTTCATGACCACAGAAGGGTCTATCTGTGCCCTGACTATGGAGTCCCTTATGACTATTGCTTGTCTGCACTTTGACCCTCCCTGCTGAACAACAGAGCCAGCCGTGATGCCACTGCTCTGGCTGCTGCTGTTGTCAAGGATCGATGTACAACATGAGGAAGGAGCAAGCTATGTATCAATTTGTTTGACAAGTACTACAAAGTGCAGCACTGAAGGAGGCCAATCTGTCCATTGTGCTGCCTCTTTCAAAGAGGTTCCTAATAAAACTGTAAAATTTATACGTTTCAAGTACATAGCCAATTCCCTTTCAAAACGTATTACAGGATCTGCTTGAACTATCCTTTCAGACAATGCATTACAAGTTAAAACACATTGACACAAAATCTGCTTATCTTCCCTCTGGTCCTTCTGCACAAATCTAGAAATTTCCTCAAGCATTTTATTAACTGGTTTCAACCATTTAACAAGAACTTGCTCTGAGTGATTCTGGCAAAGTCACAGTGATAACCCTCACTGGCCCTCCCCCGGGGACTCATGGAGTATGAGTTCCCATAGTAACAGGCAAAGGCCCGTCTAGCTGGAACTTGTTATCGAGCCTTTTAAACACCATCCCAGTCTGGGACTGGGAGTTCAGTGTTGTATGCACCACATGCAGCTTTAATTTTAGGTTAAAATAAATTTGGTTTAACCTTTATCTTTGTGTGTCCTGGAATACTCCAGTTACATTCAACTCCAATCCTGAATTACTCTTGAGAGGGTGGTGGTCTGCCTTCTCGAACTACTTGTATCCATCAGAACACAATATAAGGACCAAATAGTGATCCCAAGCCTGAATTTAGTGTAAGACCAGCTCAGCAATTGGCTATCGTAGCATTTGTTATGCTATTAAGGAAGGTCTCCCAATGTTGACAGACCAATCATAGGATCGGCAGCTTTGCAGGAGAGATGGGTGCTCCTGAAGAGGTTGACCACAAGGAGGAAACTTTTTTTAACATAAATTTAGGGGGCGGGATTCTCCGCTCTCTGACACTGAAATCGCAATCGGCCAGAGAATCCATGTTGGCGCCGAAATCGGGGGGGGGGGGATGTCGCTTTTGCGATGCTCCGTCCCTTCAAAACGTACTCTAAGAGTACGCCGTACATCGTCCGGACAGCCTCAGGATATTACCTGAGGCCCTCCCCCCCGATGCTCCGCCCCCGATGGGCCAGGTTCCTGACGATGTGGGCCACTCGTGCTATTTTGTGTCGGGAAATCAGCGTGGCAACGGGTCCAGCGCCGCCACAGTCGGGGGAGAGCTGATCCACAGGCAGGGGAGCTTTGACAGGGGCTGGGGATGCTGGTGGGGAGTGGTCCGGGGGTGGCAAGCCTGGCCAAAGGGGGGCACTATTTTGCAGGCCGGGTCCGCGCACGGCCGGCACCTTGTTGCACGGTAAGGCCGCTGCAGGCCGCCGCTGTGCCCATGTGCGGCCACGGACCTGGCAATTCTCCGGCCTTATCGGCAGCTAGAGCTGGGTACTCTACGCTGCGTGCATGATAGCGCCCCACCAGACGAACGATCAGTGGCCGTTTTGCGCTGTTTTTTCAGTCATAATACGCCACCGTTCCCACGCCAGTGTGAGGACATAGCCTCCAAATCGGAGAATCCAGCCAAGAGTATCCATTCTTGTTTTCTATTAAGGGGCAATTCAGTGTGGCCAATTCACCTACCTTGCACATCCTTGGGTTGTGGGGTAAGACCCATGCTGACACTGGGAGAATGTGGAAACTCCACATGGAGTTGGAGGGCTGGATTGAACCTGGCTCATCAGCACCATGAGGCAGCAGTGCTAACCATTGCATCACCTGCCGTCCAGACAAGGAGAATACCTCTACATGGTGAGACTCTCAGGGAGATGGATTGTGTTATGATCCCATTTGATGTTACTACTGGCGGGAAGGTTCCAGAATTAAATCCTGGCTCAAAAGACTATAACTTTTACTTTTATTTAGATAACGAGGATGAACAGAGTCATAGGACTTTAGTTAGCTATTAACAACAGAAAACAAATTGTTAAATATGAAACATTTGACTATAATACAATACTCATTCACTCCCACTTATTTTCACACATGTATGCAGACTTTAAGGCTAACACAGATTATAAAATATATCTTATGCTATAATGTTTTCATTAAATATACAGTCCCCTCTAACCTAACAAGTTAACTGTAGTCCGACACTCTACTATGAAACCAAGCACCAGATGCCATCCAACTGAACTTCTATAGATTTCTCCTTAAGTCCCCTCCAGATGATTATCACACAAATGTTTACAAACTGCACTCTTGAAAAGACACACCTTAGAATCTTCTTTCAAACAATACGATCCCTCTGTTTTCAGCAAGGATCAGCTTCCAGGATTTCCAACTTTCCTTTCAGTATTCCTTCATCCTGGGGCTGGTTTAGCACAGAGCTAAATCGCTGGCTTTGAAAGCAGACCAAGGCAAGCCAGCAGCACGGTTCAATTCTCGTAACAGCCTCCCCAAACAGGTGCCGGAATGTGGCGACTAGGGGCTTTTCATAGTAACTTCATTTGAAGCCTACTTGTGACAATAAGTGATTTTCATTTCATCCTGAATTACCATGTGCACTCAAGCTTCCACAGAATCTCACAGGTTTCCAGCCACCAAGACTATTGCCTCACAGGCTGTACTCAGGTCACCAAACCCAGGTTTGCTTCAGGCTGGCTTCTCTCAAGCCAATTTCACCTGGTCTGCACTTTTCAGACTTGACTTTAACTTCAATGAACAGTACCTTGTTCAACTTCCAGTTACCTTTGATTTAAATCTTCCTGCAACGTCTTTTCATTCCTGGATTTATAGAACTCACTGTTCTTTAGTTTCTGGGACTTATTTCTTACCCATTACTTCATTCTTCTGCTTTGCTTCTGGCAGAGCTGTGAGAGCTGCTTTCTCATTCACTACCTCGCTCCAAATGCCTTGGGTCCAGTTAAAACTAATCTCCAAAATTCTCCCTCACCTAAAGGGTCCTGGTTGCTGAGCAAGAGTTCAGTCTTTCTTTGAGCTGTTGTTTGTTTTTCACAACATAAACCCCCTCAACAATGCAGGCGTGGGGTGAAGTTAAACCAAAACCCCATACTTGCAAACACCTTTGTTTAACATGAATATGTTTTACCCTTTCTTACACACAAACACTAAATTACACTCACCTAAATCTATACTTTAGTTCTAATATCCAACATTACAAACCTAAATTCCTAAAGCTACCTCTGCTTCCTTAAAATAGAACTGAAAAATTGTGAGGGTCCAACCTGGTAGGAGCATTTTGTGTTTGTGGGTGTGTGTCAGTGTGCAGTGCGAGCCTATCTGCAGTGTGTCAGTGTGTGGGTCTGTCTGTGGGTGTGTGTCAGTGTGTGGTGGGTCTGTCTGTGGGTGTGTGTCAGTGTGCAGTGCGAGCCTATCTGCAGTGTGTCAGTGTGTGGGTCTGTCTGTGGGTGTGTGTCAGTGTGTGGTGGGTCTGTCTGTGGGTGTGTGTCAGTGTGTGGTGGGTCTGTCTGTGGGTGTGTGTCAGTGTGTGGTGGGTCTGTCTGTGGGTGTGTGTCAGTGTGTGGTGGGTCTGTCTGTGGGTGTGTGTCAGTGTGTGGTGGGTCTGTCTGTGGGTGTGTGTCAGTGTGTGGTGGGTCTGTCTGTGGGTGTGTGTCAGTGTGTGGTGGGTCTGTCTGTGGGTGTGTGTCAGTGTGTGGTGGGTCTGTCTGTGGGTGTGTGTCAGTGTGTGGTGGGTCTGTCTGTGGGTGTGTGTCAGTGTGTGGTGGGTCTGTCTGTGGGTGTCAGTGTGTGGTGGGTCTGTCTGTGGGTGTGTGTCAGTGTGTGGTGGGTCTGTCTGTGGGTGTGTGTCAGTGTGTGGTGGGTCTGTCTGTGGGTGTGTGTCAGTGTGTGGTGGGTCTGTCTGTGGGTGAGTGTCAGTGTGTGGTGGGAGTGTCAGTGTGTGGTGGGTCTGTCTGTGGGTGTGTGTCAGTGTGTGGTGGGTCTGTCTGTGGGTGTGTGTCAGTGTGTGGTGGGTCTGTCTGTGGGTGTGTGTCAGTGTGTGGTGGGTCTGTCTGTGGGTGTGTGTCAGTGTGTGGTGGGTCTGTCTGTGGGTGTGTGTCAGTGTGTGGTGGGTCTGTCTGTGGGTGTGTGTCAGTGTGTGGTGGGTCTGTCTGTGGGTGTGTGTCAGTGTGTGGTGGGTCTGTCTGTGGGTGTGTGTCAGTGTGTGGTGGGTCTGTCTGTGGGTGTGTGTCAGTGTGTGGTGGGTCTGTCTGTGGGTGTGTGTCAGTGTGTGGTGGGTCTGTCTGTGGGTGTGTGTCAGTGTGCGGTGCGAGTCTATCTGCAGTGTGTCAGTGTGTGGTGGGTCTGTCTGTGGGTGAGTGTCAGTGTGTGGTGGGTCTGTCTGTGGGTGTGTGTCAGTGTGTGGTGGGTCTGTCTGTGGGTGTGTGTCAGTGTGTGGTGGGTCTGTCTGTGGGTGTGTGTCAGTGTGTGGTGGGTCTGTCTGTGGGTGTGTGTCAGTGTGTGGTGGGTCTGTCTGTGGGTGTGTGTCAGTGTGTGGGTCTGTCTGTGGGTCTGTCTGTGGGTGTGTGTCAGTGTGTGGTGGGTCTGTCTGTGGGTGAGTGTCAGTGTGTGGTGGGTCTGTCTGTGGGTGAGTGTCAGTGTGTGGTGGGTCTGTCTGTGGGTGTGTGTCAGTGTGTGGTGGGTCTGTCTGTGGGTGTGTGTCAGTGTGTGGTGGGTCTGTCTGTGGGTGTGTGTCAGTGTGTGGTGGGTCTGTCTGTGGGTGTGTGTCAGTGTGTGGCGGGTCTGTCTGTGGGTGTGTGTCAGTGTGCAGTGCGAGTCTATCTGCAGTGTGAGTGTCAGTGTGTGGTGGGTCTGTCTGTGGGTGTGTGTCAGTGTGTGGTGGGTCTGTCTACAGTGAGTATGTGTCAGCAGGCGGCGAGGAACTGATCAGCTGTTGTAGATGATTTCGACTTGATGATCATAGATGGTGAAGAGGCTTTGAGAGGCCAGGAAACATGTTACTTGTTGCAAAGTACCCAGCAACTATTCATGGTGACATTGAAGGTCCGGTGGAGATGGTTGGGCTTTTCATGTTCAAAGGCACACATACATGAATGTTATTTTTTCACTTGTAAACTCTAGCCTGGTAAGGTCCAGAGCCCAGCTATTTTCTGGCTCCGTTTGTTTAAATACTGACATTGTAGGCAGTCCAGAGAAGATTGATGCCAGGTATTGGGAGATTTTCAGATGAGGACAGGTTGAGTAGGTTGGGCCTGTGCTCATTGGAGTTGAGAAGAATGAGAGGTGACCTTATTGAGACATATCGGATTCCCAGGGAGCTTGACAGGGTCGATGCTGAGAAGTTGTTTCCTCTTGTGGGAGAGTCGAGGATTAGAGGATATAATCAAAGAATAAAGGATTGCCCATTTAAGTCAGAGATGAGGAGGAATTTCTTCTCTAAGGGTAGTGACTCAAAACTGTAAAGGTTTGGTAGTTAAGTATGTTCAAGGCCGAGTTAGGCAGAATGTTCATCAGTAAGAAAATCAAGCGTTACGGGGATAAGGTTGGAAAGTTGATGTTAAAGATTATATCAGATCAGCCATCATCTCATTGAATGGTGGAGCAGACTCGATGGGCTGCATGGCCTGCTTCTGCTCCTATGGTCATTCATTAGCAGAGGATTGTTAATGGGCGTTGTGTATTGGTCAGTAATCAGTCCCACCACCACCTTTTATGTTCAGGTCAGTGATGAAGTAGTTGAAGATGGTTGGATTGAAAAACCCGTTCAATTATATCCTCAGATCGAATGATGGGTTTTCAACTTTCCTGTGTAGAACTGGGCAACAAACTGAGCTGGATTTTCCCATGGGCATCAGGACCCCAATATCAGGGCCAAGCTGTGATCCTGAGGAGAATGGGCATCGGGACCCCAATATCAGGGCTAAGCTGTGATCCTGAGGCGAATGGGCATCGGGACCCCAATATCAGGGCCAAGCTGTGATCCTGAGGAGGAGACTGGGCATCGGGTCCCCAATATCAGGGCCAAGCTGTAATCCAGAGGAGACTGGGCATAGGGACCCCAATATCAGGGCAAAGCTGTGGTCCTGAGGAGAATGGGCATCGGGTCCCCAATATCAGGGCCAAGTTGTGGTCCTGAGGAGTGAGACTGGGCATCGGGACCCCAATATCAGGGCCAAGCTGTGGTCCTGAGGAGAATGGGCATCGGGTCCCCAATATCAGGGCCAAGTTGTGGTCCTGAGGAGTGAGACTGGGCATCGGGACCCCAATATCAGGGCCAAGCTGTGGTCCTGAGGAGAATGGGCATCGGGACCCCAATATCAGGGCCAAGCTGTGGTCCTGAGGAGGAGACTGGGCATCGGGACCCCAATATCAGGGCCAAGCTGTGGTCCTGAGGAGAATGGGCATCGGGACCCAATATCAGGGCCAAGCTGTGGTCCTGAGGAGGAGACTGGGCATCGGGACCCCAATATCAGGGCTAAGCTGTGGTCCTGAGGAGACTGGGCATCGGGACCCCAATATCAGGGCCAAGCTGTGATCCTGAGGCGAATGGGCATCGGGACCCCAATATCAGGGCCAAGCTGTGGTCCTGAGGAGACTGGGCATCGGGACCCCAATATCAGGGCCAAGCTGTGATCCTGAGGAGACTGGGCATCGGGACCCCAATATCAGGGCCAAGCTGTGATCCTGAGGAGGAGACTGGGCATCGGGACCCCAATATCAGGGCCAAGCTGTGGTCCTGAGGAGGAGACTGGGCATCGGGACCCCAATATCAGGGCCAAGCTGTGGTCCTGAGGAGAATGGGCATCGGGACCCCAATATCAGGGCCAAGCTGTGATCCTGAGGAGAATGGGCATCGGGACCCCAATATCAGGGCCAAGCTGTGGTCCTGAGGAGTGAGAATGGGCATCGGGACCCCAATATCAGGGCCAAGCTGTGATCCTGAGGAGGAGACTGGGCATCGGGACCCCAATATCAGGGCCAAGCTGTGGTCCTGAGGAGAATGGGCATCGAGACCCCAATATCAGGGCCAAGCTGTGGTCCTGAGGAGGAGATTGGGCAGTGGGACCCCAATATCAGGGCCAAGCTGTGATCCTGAGGAGGAGACTGGGCATCGGGACCCCAATATCAGGGCCATGCTGTGATCCTGAGGAGAATGGGCAGCGGGGCCCCAATATCAGGGCCAAGCTGTGATCCTGAGGAGGAGACTGGGCATCGGGACCCCAATATCAGGGCCAAGCTGTGATCCTGAGGAGGAGACTGGGCATCGGGAACCCAATATCAGGGCCAAGCTGTGATCCTGAGGAGTGAGACTCGGCATCGGGACCCCAATATCAGGGCCAAGCTGTGGTCCTGAGGAGGAAACTGGGCATCGGGGCCCCAATATCAGGGCCAAGCTGTGGTCCTGAGGCGAATGGGCATCGGGACCCCAATATCAGGGCCAAGCTGTGATCCTGAGGCGAATGGGCATCGGGGCCCCAATATCAGGGCCAAGCGGTGATCCTAAGGAGGAGAATGGGCATCGAGACCCCAATATCAGGGCCAAGCTGTGATCCTGAGGAGACTGGGCATCGGGACCCCAATATCAGGGCCAAGCTGTGGTCCTGAGGAGTGAGACTGGGCATCGGGACCCCAATATCAGGGTCATGCTGTGGTCCTGAGGCGAATGGGCATCGGGACCCCAATATCAGGGCCAAGCGGTGATCCTAAGGAGGCGAATGGGCATTGGGACCCCAATATCAGGGCCAAGCGGTGATCCTAAGGAGGAGAATGGGCATCGGGACCTCAATATCAGGGCCACTGAGGTGTGAGATTGGCTCAGCTACATCCTGCATGGTGGGACTCCTAATTGGCTGCTTTTGCACTCCCCTTCCTTTACAAAAGAGTGGGATGGCTCCTGATGCTGCCAGCCCAATCTCTTACCGACCTTGACTAATCATAGATTATCATAGATTATCATAGAATTTACAGCGCAGAAGGAGGCCATTCGGACCATCGAATCTGCACCGACTCTTGGAAAGAGCACCCGACCCAAGGTCAACACCTCTACACTATCCCCATAACCCAGTAACCCCACCCAACACTAAGGGCAATTTTGGACACTAATGGCAATTTATCATGGCCAATCCACCTAACCTGCACATCTTTGGACTGTGGGTGGAAACCGGAGCACCCGGAGAAAACCCACGCAGTCACGGGGAGAACGGGCAGACTCTGCACAGACAGTGACCCAAGCCAGAATCGAACCTGTGATCCTGGAGCTGTGAAGCAATTGTGCTAACCACAATGCTACCGTGCATCTTCCAGCTGTTCCTGCTCCTAATGTCAGATTTACATTTGTTTTCATTGCTTGCAGATATGAAGGACGATTTGATCTGCCAGACAACCTGAAATCCTTGTTCCGGCCGGTGGCAATGATGGTGCCTGATTACGAGCTCATCGCAGAAATCATGCTGTTCTCCGAGGGCTTCAAGTCAGCCAAGTCTCTCTCTTTGAAGATTGTTGATGTCTATCAGCTGGCCAGCAAGCAGCTATCCCAACAGGTAAGAGCTCAATCTTCTGTAACTAATCATCTGAAAGATTATTGAAACTCTTTCACTGCAGGACTTTTGTAATTGTGAAATTACAGAATTGACAACACATACACAATTGATTAAATCTATTTTTGCACCTCAGTTATGTAAGGTCACGTGGCCCTAGTCCCAGATGACCACCGGTTGCTTTCCCCTGTGAGGGGGAGAGCGGACTGGTGGCGATTTAACCTGAGGATCACCACACCTCAGGCAAGGGGCAAGGTTGAGAAGGCCGGGCCTTCATGAATAACCTCACTTGGCACGGGGATTGAACCCATGCTGCTGGCCTTGTTCTGCACCACAGAGGGGCAGCACGGTAGCATTGTGGATAGCACAATTTCTTCACAGCTCCAGGGTCCCAGGTTCGATTCCCGGCTGGGTCACTGTCTGTGTGGAGTCTGCACGTCCTCCCCGTGTCTGCGTGGGTTTCCTCCGGGTGCTCCGGTTTCCTCCCACAGTACAAAGATGTGCGGGTTAGGTGGATTGGCCGTGATTAATTGCCCTTAGTGTCCAAAATTCTATGATTAACCTAGGATAAAAGTTCGGCACAAAATCGTGGGCCGAAGGGCCTGTTCTGTGCTGTATTTCTCTATCTATATAAATCAGCTGTGCAGCCAACTGAGCTAAACCCGTCCCCACATCAATTATATTCAATCCGTGGCTGGCCTCAAAGGTTCTGTAGCTCAGTCAACGACAGCACCAATCAGTTTACTGAAGGACATCTTTGCAGCACCGCCATTCAAACTCATTAGAATATCCAGTGTGACCAGCAGGTCAGGACCATCACAGCTATGACGTCTGTGCTGACCTGGACTTACTGGACTGTGCTTCTGTTCAGCTGGGGAACTCGGGAAGGCAAAATCAGCCGGGGGTGGTGGTCAGGGAGGGATGCCCTATTCCTGGTCACTATCCAATCACCCCTGCTGGATCGAGTGCCTGTGTGCACATATCAGGTGAGGGCATGAACAGGCCTGGCTGTGATGACTTTCGAAGCGTAGCAGTCAGTGACTAGGTTCACAAGGTAAACGGCTCATTGTGAGGGTTTGCAATCAAACAATTTCCAATTCAGGTGCAGGTGATTCACAGGGAAGGGAGAGTTGGGATGGGAAAGAAAGTCTTGTTTAGGGTTTGTGCAATTAATCTGCTCACGTTAACTCTATTTCTCATTAACTCTATTTCTCGTTAACGCTATTTCTCATTAACTCTATTTCTCATTAACTCTATTTCTCATTAACTCTTTCTCGTTAACGCTATTTCTCATTAACTCTATTTCTCGTTAACTCTATTTCTCATTTACTCTATTTCTCGTTAACTCTACTTCTCCCTCCCCGGATGTAGCTCGACCTGCTGAGTTTCTCCAGTTTTCTCTCCTTTTCCTCACCAGGGAATCTGAGCTGGAGCCGAAAGGTTTTTCTAAGTGGCTGGTTTAGCACAGGGCTAAAGAGCTGGCTTTTAAAGCAGACCAAGACAGGCCAGCAGCACGGTTCAATTCCTGTACCAGCCTCCCTGAACAGGTGCCGGAATGTGGCGACTAGGGACTTTTCACAATAACTTCATTTGAAGCCTACTTGTGACAATAAGCGATTTTCATTTCATTTCAATAATGAGTGATTTCGCAACATATCTGAGTAACGTCTAACTCACAGCAGCTAATTGCAGTGTGATCTGTATTGTAGGGTCACATGGAAACATAGAAAATACAAGATCCTTCGAATCTGATCCACCGTTCATTATGATCATGGCTGATCATCCAACTCACATCAAATCCCGCTTTCCCCATGTATAATGTGATCCCCTTCACCCTAAGTGCTATATCTAACTGCTTCTTGAAACCATACAATGTTTTGGCCTCAACTACTTCCTGTGGTAATGAATTCCACAGGCCGACCACTCTCTGGGTGAAAATATTTCTCCTTATCTCTGTCCTAAATGGTCTCCCCGTATCCTTAGACTGTGACCCCTGCGTCTGGACACACCCACCATTGGGAACATCCTTCCTGCATCTACCCTGTCCAGTACTGTTAGAATTTTATAGGTTTCTATGAGATCCCCCCTCATTCTTCTGAACCCCAGTGAATACAATCCTAACCGATTCAATCTCTCCTCATACATCAGTCCCACCATCCCGGGAATCAGTCTGGTAAACCTTCGCTGCACTCCTCTCTATAGCAAGAACATCCTTCCTCAAATACGGAGACCAAAACTGCACGCAGGTATGGCATCAAGGAACCCTAGCTAAACTGGAGTCACTGGGAATCGGGGGAAACTTTCCGCTGGTTGGAGTCATACCTGACACACAGGAAGATAGTTGTAGTGGTTGGAAGTCAATCATTTCAACTCCAGAACATCACTGCAGGAGTTCCTAAGGGTCGTGTCCGAGGCCTAACTATATTCATCTGCTCCATCAATGACCTCCCTTCCATCATAAGGTCAGAAGTGGGGATGTTTGCGGCTGACTGCTCAATGTTCAGCACCATTCTCAACTCCTCAGATAATGAAGCAGTACATGTCGAAATGTAGCAAGACCTAGGCTGGTTGAGCTCACTGGGATAAATCGCTGGCTTTTAAAGCAGACCAAGCAGGCCAGCAGCCCGGTTCGATTCCCGTACCAGCCTCCCCGGACAGGTGCCGGAATGTGGCGACTAGGGGCTTTTCACAGTAACTTCATTGAAGCCTACTCGTGACAATAAGCGATTTTCATTTTCATTTTTCATTTCATAATACCCAGGCTTGGGCTGACAAGTGGCAAGTTACAATCGCTCCACACAAATGCCAGGCAATGACCATCTCCGACAAGAGAGGATCTAACCGCCATCTATTGACATTCATTGGCATTACCATCGCTGAATGGTGAGCACTGTTGCTTCACAGTGCCAGGGACCTGGGTTTCATTCCTAGCTTGGGTCACTATCTGTGCGAAGTCTGCACATTCTCCCCGTGTCTGTATGGGTTTCCTCTGGGTGCTCCCACTGTCCAAAGACATGCAGTTTAGGTGGTTTGGCCATGCTAAGATGCCCTTAGTGTCTAAAAGGGTTGGGTGGGGTTATTGGGTTATGGGCATAGGATGGAGGTGTGGGTTTTGTTATGGGAGCGGCGTTTTCAGAACCCCAAAATGTATCATGGAGTTCAACCAACCTCTCCCTTTAATGTATTGTTGCTTTTGAAGCACCCAGCTTGGTATCCAGGTGTGGTATTACAATTATGGGACACATGGGTTTTTAAACACAAAACAATGTTTATTCCATGAATTCAACTTAACCTTTTTAAATAAACATTGGAAAATTTACCACCACTTTCTCCAAAGGTAACCCTGAAAATAATACAACACTAAATAATCCCTCAAAATGTTCCTTCAAACCTCCAAAAGACTTCACCTTCAACAACCGAAACACTTCAGGTTAAAGACATTGCTATTATGAGTTTAAATCACCCAAATGATTCAGAGATAATCTTTCATGGCAGAGATCACAGCAAATCCAGCTCCCTGCAAGACACAGACACACCCAAGCTCTTTTCTCAAAACTGGCTTTCTCCTTTGAAACAGCTCACAGCAAAACAGCCAGGCACTTTTCAGCTGCTCTCTCTCAAACTGAAACTAAAACTCCCAAAAAGTAGAAGTGAGCTCAACTCAGCTATCTCCACCCTCTGACATCACTTCAGTAATATGAGCTGCTCCATTTCTTAAAGATACATTGCTTAAACATCTATTTCTTAAAGGTACTCTCACATGACACCTACGCCCAAGAAAAAAAATAAACCATCAGCTTCAAGATGGTTTCATTTTTCACTTTTGCACCATCCACTATGAAATGTACGCAATAAATATACTTTTTCGTTTCACAAAAAAAACAACACACGCAGACAGGCATAATAATAAAGCCCATCTTTCACGTTCTTCTTCCTCCAACCGAAATCCTTCCCGATTGACAGTCTCTTTGAACAAGAAAGTCAATGCACGATCCATCCATTCCTCTACGCCTCGGCAATTCTCTTTAAAGTTAGATACTTCAGTTCAATCTGAGCACAGAGTCCCTTGCAATTCTCCAATACAGGAGCAGCGGTTAGCACAGGTTTCAGGCAGTCACATGCCTGTTGAAAGTCCGCTGTCCTCTGAAATTTTTGACATTTCTTTAGCCAGTCCATCAGTGGAGTAATCACGCCACAAAACGTTAGCACAAATGTTCGATCAAATCCACTCATGCTAAGAAATCGCATTATTACCCTTCGTCTTGAGGGTATCGGAAACTCCTCAAGGAAAGTGATTCGAGCTTCTCCAAATTCACTTTCGGCTAGGTTCATCACTAAACCTGCTGCCTGAAGTCGATCGAAGAACTCTATACAATGTTTTAAATATTCTTTCCACGTCTGGAAGTTGGAAATAAAAGCAGATTGTCCCATTTTTTCAATGCAATCCTTCAAACGTGGGATCGGGTAAGAGTCCGTTCTTGTAACTGCATTCACCTTTTGATAGTCCACACACAACCGTTGGGTACAGTCTGGTTTTGGTACCATCACTATGGATGAGCTCCATTGGCTGCAACCCACTTCAATTATGCCATTTTTCATCATACTCTCAATCTCTTTGTTAACCTGTGCCAATTTTAAAGGGTTAAGTCTATATGGATGTTGTTTGATTGGAACAGCATTTCCCACATCTACATCATGTATAGCCATTTTAGTACTTCCCAATTTATCTCTACAAACTTGCCTATGTGATATCAATAACTCTTTCAGGTCAGTTCGCTTTTCCTCTGGAAGGTAACTTAACAATTCATCCCAATTTTTAAGAACATCCTCATTTTCCAATTTAATTTGAGGTATGTCAAATTCACAGTCATCTGGATTTGGTTCGTCACTTTGAGTTAGAATCATTAAAACTTCCTTTTTCACTCCTTCCCTTTCAAAGTACCTTTTAAGCATATCCACATGACACACTCGGTGAGTCTTCCTTCTATCTGGTGTTTTTACCACATAATTCACCTCACTTAATTTCCTTTCAATCTGATACGGTCCACAAAACCTAGCTTTTAAAGGCTCACCTACCACTGGTAACAACACTAAAACTTTATCCTCACTGACAAAACTACGAACTTTGGATTTCTTGTCCGCTACCCGTTTCATCACATTTTGTGCAACTTTCAAATGTTGTCTAGCCAATTCACCTGCTCTATTTAATCGTTCCCTAAAATTTGACACGTAATCCAATAGTGTAATTTCCGATTTCTCACCCACCAATTTTTCCTTAATCAATTTAAGTGGTCCTCTTACCTCATGACCAAAAATTAGTTCAAAAGGACTAAATTTGGTAGACTCACTAGGTGCATCCCGAATTGCAAACAATACGAATGGAATTCCTTTATCCCAATCCTCTGGATAATCTTGACAACACGCCCTCAACATTGTCTTTAATATCTGATGCCACCTTTCTAATGCTATTTTATTCCTAAACTATCCATAACTTCTTTGAATAACTTTGAAGTAAAATTTGATCCTTGATCCAATTGAATTTCTGTGTGTAGTCCATTTCTAGTAACTCCTCCACAATCCGTTTAGCTGTAATATTACGTACTGGAATGGCCTCTGGAAACCTAGTGGACACATCCATTATAGTCAAAAGATATTGATTCCCAGTTTTTGTTTCAGGAAGCGGTCGTGCGCAATCAATTAGGACCCTTGTAAAAGGTTCCTCAAATGCTGGAATGGATATTCAGGGTGCTGGTTTTATCACTGCTTGAGGTTTCCCTATCACTTGACATGTGTGACATGATTGACAAAATGTAACTACATCTTTATGTAGTCCAGGCCAATAAAAATGTTTCTGGATTTTAGCTTTGAGTTTTCCTGATTCCCAAATGACCTCCCACTGTAAATTCTACGATCATTTGAATCCCCCACAGTCAACATCTTGGGGATTACCATTGATCAGAAACAGAACTGGACTAGCCACATTAATACTATGACTACCAGGGCGGGTCAAAGGCTAGGAATCCTACGGCGAGTAACTCACCTCCTGACTCCCCAAAAACCTGTCCACCATCTACATGGCACAAGTCAGGAGTGTAATGGAATATTCTCCTGGATGAGAGCAGCTCCAACATTCAACACCATCCAGGACAAAGCAGCCCATTTGATGGTCCCCCTTCCACAAATATTCAAACCCTCCACCACCGACGAACAGTGGCAGCCGTGTGTACCACCTACAAGATGCACTGCAGTAACTCACCAAGGTTTCTTAGACAGCACCTTCCAAATCCATGACCACTACCATCTAGAAGGACAAGAGCAGCAGATACCTGGGAACCCCACCACCTGGAGGTTCCCCTCAGCCCCTCCACAGGGGTTTAGCTAATCAGTGGGCTAAATAGCTGGCTTGTAAAGCAGAACAAGGCTAGAAGGGCAGGTTCATATGCCGTACCAGCCTCCCCGAACAGGCGCCGGAATGTGGCGACTAGGGGCTTTTCACAGTAACTTCATTGAAGCCTACTTGTGACAATAAGCAATTTTCATTTCATTTTCATTTTCAAGTCATTTCCTTCACTGACCCTGGGGCAACATCCTGGAACTCTCTCCCTAACAGCACAGTGAGTGTACCTACACCTCAGGGATTGCAGCGGTTCAAGAAGGCAATTCACCACCATCTTCTGAAGGGCAACTAGAGATGGGCAATAAATGCTGGCCTAACCAGCGACGCCCACATCCCATAAATAAATTTAAAAAACAATATTCCAGGTGTGGCCCCACCAAGACCCTGTGTAATTGCCCGTTTAGCTCAGTTGGTTAGACAGCTGGTTTGTGATGCAGAGCGAGGGCAACAGCGCAGGTTCAATTCCCATACTGGCTGAGGTTATTCATGAAGGCCCGGCCTTCACAACCTTGCCTGAGGTGTAGCAATCTTCAGGTGGAACCACCACCAGTTAGCTCTCCCCCTCAATGGGGAAAGGGTTATTTGGGACTATGGTGACTTTACATTTCCCTGTATAATTGCAGCAAGACATCCCTGCTCCTGTACTCGAATTCTCTCGCAATGAAGGCCAGAGCACCATTTGCCTTCTTTACCGCCTGCTGTACCTGCAGGCGTACCTTCAGTGACTGGTGTACGAGGATACCCAGGCCTCGTTGCAAGTTCCCCTCTCCTAATTTATGGCCATTCATTCTTTTTTAAATTAAAAAAAAAATTTAGTGTACCCAATTATTTTTTTCCAATTAAGGGGCAATTTAGCATGGTCAATCCACCTACCCTGCACATCTTTGGGTTGTGGGAGTGAAACCCACGCAGACACGGGGAGAATGTGCAAACTCCACACAGACAGTGATCTGGGGCCGGGATCGAACTCGGGTCATCGGCAAATGCCTTTGAATAATAGTCTGCCTCCTCGTTTTTGCTATCAAAGTGAATAACCTTGCATTCATCCAAATTATACTGCATCTGCCATTGATTTGCCCACTCACTCAACTTTTCCAAATCACGCTGAAGGATCCCTGCATCTTCCTCACAACTCACCCTCCTACCCAACTTTGTATCATCTGCAAATTTGGAGATATTATATTTTGTTCCCTCATTTGAGTCATTAATATATATTGTCCTCTGGTTTTCTACTGCCTGCTCAAATACAATGCCAATTTTCTCAATGCGCTATCTTCCCTGGTTTCCTCCCTTAGCCTTTGCACCGTTGGCTTCTCATTCTCATGGGCTGCACAGTAGCACAGTGGCTATCACTGCTGATTCACAGCGCCAGGGTCCCATGTTCGATTCCCGGCTTGGATCACTCTCTGTGTGGCGTTTGGACGTTCTCCCCTTGTCTGCGTGGATTTTCTCCGGGTGCTCCGGTTTCCTCCCATAAATTCTGAAATTAGGTAATGTGGACATTCTGAATTCTCCCTCTGTGTCCCGAACAGGCGCCGGAATGATTTTCCACAATAATTTCACTGCAGTGTTGATGTAAGTCTATTAGTGACAATAATAAAGATTATTATTGATTATTATTCTCGATGATTTGATCTTATTTCTTCATATTAGCTCTCCTCTGAGTTTCCTGCTGACCCTTAATCTCACTCTTCATGTAAACTCCCCATCTCACCTGGCCTCGCAATCCCCACAGTGGTAATCAAGGATAAGACCATCTCTAATCCATTCCTTGTATTGCTCTTTACCAGCAAGCTCCCCCTGCCCAAACAAACCGTACTTCCTCTCCATCTGCTCCGGATAAAAGCTCTCCATCCATAATTTAGAACTGCACTCTCAAATTCCCATTTGTATGGCTTTTGGCTTTCTCACTATAACATTTCTGCAGTGACTGACCACACCTCATACCCACCTTCAACGCCCTAGTGCCTATGAAACCAATTATTCTCTCCCACCCTGGCTGTTCCTCTGATATGGCCCTTATCTCCATTTCCCTTTCCCTTGGAGGAATGAACAGATACGGCAGTCAACTGGTTTAGCCATTCACTGCCACATCTGGCTGGACCATAAACTGGTCATAATTGCAGAATCACCCTGGAATGCGAACCATCCTCTGAAACACCTCTCCCATGTCTCCTCCCCTCCAACAGCAAGTGCGAGGAGCTCATGGATTTCTTTGTCACCAAGACTTGTCAGCTGCATCTACCACTTCCTTCCCTTCCTCGAGCCCCATTGGGCCAAACTTCACTTAAGATTCTCGCCTGATTCTATTCTGGATAGCAAAATGACGAAAATTAGAAATAGAGCAATCTTTACACATTTTTATATTAATTTACAATGTTTCACATTACAAGCAAACACTTCCTAACCCAACAATCACAGTTTTAATCTGTGTCTATATGAATCCGCAGTTAATGCTCCCCAACGTGCAAACAATTAATATACAATTAAAAGCTGGCCCTTAACTCTTTTCCTTCTTTAGTTTCTCTCCTATCTCTCTTCATGCCCTCTCTCAGCTCACTTTGTTCATGAGACCAAACTCTTGCTCTCTCTCTACTTATTCACTAAAGTACTTATTCAGTCTAAACTACTGACCATACAACTGTTCTCTTAGCCCCATGTCAGCTGACGTTGTTAACGATTGTCTTTCTTTAGGTTTTGCCTTTCCATCCGACATCACCCCTCTCTCGCAACGAACAAACCTTAATCTCTCTGTTCTTGCAAACTACCACCCCATCTCCAGTCTCCCTTGCCACCTCCCAAATTCATGTCCATCATTCCTGGAAATCATGTTTCTGGTGTCTGCCCCGCCACAGTACCGACCAGTTCTTATCAAAGTCAGAAATACCATCCTAAGTGACTGTGACAAAGACAAGCTATCGCTCCGTATCCTTTTTGACCTGCCTGCAGCCTTTCAAGTATTTGATCACACCATCCACGCTTCTTCATTATGATCCAGCGGGTTGGACTACTCTCACCTGCTTCCATTTTTATCAATCTACTCATAACCAGAGAATCACTTTCAATGTATTCTCTCCACATTCCCACACCGTTACTTCTGTTATCCTTGGCCTCCTCCTGTTTCTCATCAGCATACTTCCCGTAAGCTATATCATTCACTTTCCACATGGATGCTGATGACTGACACCACCATCGCTTCTCTTGACTTGAAAATATCAGACTACTTATCAAACATCCATCACTGGATGAACAGAAATTTATTCCAGTTAAATATTGGGAAGGACAAAGCCATTGGATGGTATTTTCAGCACCCGCCCCTCCCCCCACACACATGCAGCATGTTTACCATTGATACAAAGAACAATACAGCACCTGAGCAGGCCCTTCGGCCCTCCCAGCCTATACCGGTCATGATACCAACTTTTTCCAAAATCCTCAGCACTTCCTTATGCCGTATCCCTCTATACCCATCCTATCCATGTGTTTGTCAAGATGCCTTATGAATGCCGTTAATGTATCTGCTTCCACAACCTCGCCTGGCAACCCGTTCCAGGCACTCACCACCCTCTGGGTAAAAAACCTGCCACGCACATCTCCTCTAAACTTTGCCCCACGGACCCTAAATCTATGCCACCTGATGACTGACCCCTCCACCCTGGGAAAGAGTGCCTGCCCATCCACTCTATCCATGCCCCTCATAATCTTGTAGACCTCTACCAGGTCACCCGTCAACCTCCATCTTTCCAATGAAAACAGTCCGAGTCTATTCAGCCTCTCGGCATAGCTAACACCCTCCAGACCAGGCAACATCCTGGTAAACCTCCTCTGCACTCTCTAAAAAGCCTCTACATCCATCTGATAGTGTGAAGACCAAAATTCTGCGCAATATTCCAAGTGCGGCCTTACCAAGGTTCGATACAACTGCAGCATGACTTGCCAGTTTTCATATTCAATACCTCGTCCAACGAAGGCAAGCATTCTGTATGCTTTCTTGACTAACTTGTCCACTTATGTTGCCACCTTCAAAGATCTGTGGACCTGCACACCCAGATCTCTCTGACTTTCTATATTTGTAAGAGTTTTTCCATTTACGGTATATGCATTACCAAAATGCATTACCTCACATTTGTCCGGATTAAACTCCATTTGCCGTTTCTCTGCCCACGTCTCCAATCTATCTATGTCCTGCTGTATCCTCTTACAATCCTCAACATTTTCTGCCACTCTGCCAAACTTGGTGTCATCTGCGAACTTACTAATCAGACTGGCTACATTTTCCTCCAAATACTACAAACAACAGAGGCCCCAGCACCGATCCCTGTGGAACACCATTATTCTTCCATTCAGAAAAACACCCTTCTACTGTTACCCTTTGCCTTCTGTGACCGAGCCAGTTCTCCATCTTACCACCTCACTTCTGATCCTGTGTGACTTCACCTTTTGTACCGGTCTGCCATGAGGCACCTTGTCAAAGGCTTTACTGATGTCCAAGTGAATAACATCCACCACCCTCCCCTCATCAATCATCTTTGTCACCTCCTCAAAAAAACTCAATCAAGTTAGTGAGGTATGACCTCCCCTTCACAAAACCATGCTGTTTATACCAAATGGGTATAAATCCTGTCCCTGAGAATTCTCTCCAATAATTTACCTACAACTGACGTGAGGTTATAGAACATAGAACATAGAACAGTACAGCACAGAACAGGCCCTTCGGCCCTCAATGTTGTGCCGAGCCATGATCACCCTACTCAAACCCACGTATCCACCCTATACCCGTAACCCAACAACCCCTCCCTTAACCTTACTTTTATTAGGACACTACGGGCAATTTAGCATGGCCAATCCACCTAACCCGCACATCTTTGGACTGTGGGAGGAAACCGGAGCACCCGGAGGAAACCCACGCACACAGGGGGAGGACGTGCAGACTCCACACAGACAGTGACCCAGCCGGGAATCGAACCTGGGACCCTGGAGCTGTGAAGCATTTATGCTAACCACCATGCTACCCTGCTGCCCACCGCCTGTTCACCGGCCTGTAGTTTCCAGGATTATCCCTGCTACTTTTCTTAAACAGCGGTTATTCTCCAGTCCTCTGGGATCTCACCTGTAGCCAATGAGGATACAAAGATGTCAGTCAAGGCCCTAGCATTTTCTTCCCTTGCTTCCCTCAGTATTCTGGGGTCAATCCCATCCTGCCCAGGAGACGTATCAATCTTAATATCTTTTAAAACACCCAATACCTAATCCTTTTCAAGTTAACATGACCCAGACTGTCCACACACCCTACCCAAGAATCATCTTCCACAAAGTCCCTTTCTTTAGTGAACACTGATGCAAAGTACTCATTTAGTACCTCGCCCATTTCCTCTGACTCAACACATAGGTTCCCCCCACTGTCCTTAAGTGGTCCAATCCTTTCCCTGGCCACCTTCTTGCTTTTTACATATGAATAAAAAGCTTTGGGATTCATCTTAATCCTACTTGCCAAGGACTTTTCATGACCTCCTAATTTCTCGCTTCAGTACCTTCCTACCTTCTTTACACTCCTCAAGGGTTTCGACTGTTCCCACCCTTCTAGACCCTACAAAAGACTCCTTTTTCTTTTTGAAGAGGTTCACAATATCCCTCATTATCCAAGGCTCCCTAAACCTCTCATACTTATCGTTCATTCTCTCAGGAACGTGACTTTTCCTCAATCCTAATCAACTGCCGCTTGATTGATGGAGGTGGCTCGCTATTGTCCGGCGATTCGATCTTCATGTCACACTGATGTCTCTGACATTTTGTGTGGCTTGCCCGTCCCGCCTGCAAACTCGCTGTGGGGAAGAGAGGGGGGGGGGGGTGTGTGTCTGGGGGTGGGGGGGGGGGCTGGGGGAGAGGGGGGGGCGGCATGGGGGTGGCTGGGGGGGGGTGGGGGGGCTCAGGGAGAGAGGGGGTGGCATGGGGGTGGCTGGGGGGGGTGTGTGGCTGGGGGTGGCTGTGGGGTGCTGGGGGAGAGAGGGGGGGCGGCATGGGGGTGGCTGGGGGCGTGTGTGCCTGGGGGGGTGGGTGGGGGGGCTGGGGGAGAGAGGGGGGGGCGGCATGGGAGTGACTGGGAGGGTGTGGCTGGGGGGGTGGGGGGGCTGGGGCAGAGAGGGTGGGCGACATGGGAGTGACTGGGGGCGTGTGTGGCTGGGGGGGGGTGGGGGGGCTGGGGGAGAGAGGGGGGGGCGGCACGGGAGTAACTGGGGGGGTGTGGCTGGGGGGGTGGAGGGGCTGGGGGAGAGAGGGTGGGCGACATGGGAGTGACTGGGGGCGTGTGTGGCTGGGGGGGGTGGGGGGGCTGGGGGAGAGAGGGGGGGGCGGCATGGGAGTGACTGGGGGGGTGTGGCTGGGGGGGTGGGGGAGGCTGGGGAGAGAGGGGGGCGGCATGGGAGTGACTGGGGGTGTGTGGCTGGGGGGGGTGGGGGGGCTGGGGGAGAGAGGGGGGCGGCATGGGAGTGACTGGGGGGGTGTGGCTGGGGGGGTGGGGGGGCTGGGGGAGAGAGGGGGGGGCGGCATGGGAGTGACTGGGGGTGTGTGGCTGGGGGGGGGGTGGGGGGGCTGGGGGGGGCTGGGGGAGAGAGGGGGGCGGCATGGGGGTGGCTGGGGGGTGTGGCTGGGGGGGGTGGGTGGGGCTGGGGGGGCTGGGGGAGAGAGGGGGGTGGCAT
>NC_052151.1:4138577-4186123 GCF_902713615.1 Scyliorhinus canicula | reverse complement strand
GTCTGTCTGTGGGTGTCTGTGTCAGTGTGTGGTGGGTCTGTCTGTGGGTGTGTCAGTGTGTGGGTCTGTCTGTGGGTGTGTTCAGTGTGTGGGTCTGTTCTGTGGGTGTGTGTCAGTGTTGTGGTGTTGTTCCTGTCTGTGGGTGTGTGTCAGTGTGTGGTGGGTCTGTCTGTGGGTGTGTGTCAGTGTGTGGGTCTGTCTGTGGGTGTGTGTCAGTGTGTGGTTGTCTGTCTGTGGGTGTGTGTCAGTGTGTGGTGAGTCTGTCTCTGGGTGAGTGTCGTGTGTGGTGGTCTGTATCTGGGGTGAGTGTCAGTGTGTGGGTCTGTCTGTGGTGGTGTGTCAGTGTGTTGGTGGGTCTGTCTGTGGGTGTGTGTCAGTGTGTGTGGGCGTCAGTGTGGGTGTGTGTCAGTGTGTGGTGGGTCTGTCTGTGGGTGTGTGTCAGTGTGTGGTTTGTCTGTCTGTGGGTGTGTGTCAGTGTGTGGGTCTGTCTGTGGGTGTGTGTCAGTGTGTTGGTGGGTCTGTCTGTGGGTGTGTGTCAGTGTGTGGTGGGTCTGTCTGTGGGTGTGTGTCAGTGTGTGGTGGGTCTGTCTGTGGGTGAGTGTCAGTGTGTGGTGGGTCTGTCTGTGGGTGAGTGTCAGTGTGTGGGTCTGTCTGTGGGTGTGTGTCAGTGTGTGGTGGGTCTGTCTGTGGGTGTGTGTCAGTGTGTGGTGGGTCTGTCTGTGGGAATGTGTCAGTGTGTGGTGGGTCTGTCTGTGGGTGAGTGTCAGTGTGTGGTGGGTCTGTCTGTGGGTGTGTGTCAGTGTGTGGTGGGTCTGTCTGTGGGTGTGTGTCAGTGTGTGGGTGGGTCTGTCTGTGGGTGTGTGTGAGTGTGTGGTGGGTCTGTCTGTGGGTGTGTGTCAGTGTGTGGTGGGTCTGTCTGTGGGTGTGTGTCAGAGTGCAGTGTGAGTCTATCTGCAGTGTGTGTGTCAGTGTGTGGTGGGTCTGTCTGTGGGTGTGTGTCAGTGTGTGGTGGGTCTGTCTGTGGGGTGTGTGTCAGTGTGTGGTGGGTCTGTCTGTGGGTGTGTGTCAGTGTGTGGCGGGTCTGTCTGTGGGTGTGTGTCAGTGTGTGGTGGGTCTGTCTGTGGGTGTGTGTCAGTGTGTGGTGGGTCTGTCTGTGGGTGTGTGTCAGTGTGTGGTGGGTCTGTCTGTGGGTGTGTGTCAGTGTGTGGTGGGTCTGTCTGTGGGTGGGTGTCAGTGTGTGGTGGGTCTATCTGCAGTGTGTGTCAGTGTGTGGTGGGTCTGTCTGTGGGTGAGTGTCAGTGTGTGGTGGGTCTGTCTGTGGGTGTGTGTCAGTGTGTGGTGGGTCTGTCTGTGGGTGTGTGTCAGTGTGTGGTGGGTCTGTCTGTGGGTGTGTGTCAGTGTGTGGTGGGTCTGTCTGTGGGTGAGTGTCAGTGTGGGGGTCTGTCTGTGGGTGTGTGTCAGTGTGTGGTGGGTCTGTCTGTGGGTGTGTGTCAGTGTGTGGTGGGTCTGTCTGTGGGTGTGTGTCAGTGTGTGGTGGGTCTGTCTGTGGGTGTGTGTCAGTGTGTGGTGGGTCTGTCTGTGGGTGTGTGTCAGTGTGTGGTGGGTCTGTCTGTGGGTGTGTGTCAGTGTGTGGTGGGTCTGTCTGTGGGTGTGTGTCAGTGTGTGGTGGGTCTGTCTGTGGGTGTGTGTCAGTGTGTGGTGGGTCTATCTGCAGTGTGAGTGTCAGTGTGTGGGTCTGTCTGTGGGTGTGTGTCAGTGTGTGGTGGGTCTGTCTGTGGGTGTGTGTCAGTGTGTGGTGGGTCTGTCTGTGGCTGTGTGTCAGTGTGTGGTGGGTCTGTCTGTGGGGTGTGTGTCAGTGTGTGGTGGGTCTGTCTGTGGGTGTGTGTCAGTGTGTGGTGGGTCTGTCTGTGGGTGGGTGTCAGTGTGTGGGTCTGTCTGTGGGTGTGTGTCAGTGTGTGGTGGGTCTGTCTGTGGGTGTGTGTCAGTGTGTGGTGGGTCTGTCTGTGGGTGTGTGTCAGTGTGTGGTGGGTCTGTCTGTGGGTGTGTGTCAGTGTGTGGTGGGTCTGTCTGTGGGTGTGTGTCAGTGTGTGGTGGGTCTATCTGCAGTGTGAGTGTCAGTGTGTGGTGGGTCTGTCTGTGGGTGTGTGTCAGTGTGTGGGTCTGTCTGTGGGTGTGTGTCAGTGTGTGGTGGGTCTGTCTGTGGGTGTGTGTCAGTGTGTGGTGGGTCTGTCTGTGGGTGTGTGTCAGTGTGTGGTGGGTCTGTCTGTGGGTGTGTGTCAGTGTGTGGTGGGTCTGTCTGTGGGTGTGTGTCAGTGTGTGGTGGGTCTGTCTGTGGGTGTGTGTCAGTGTGTGGTGGGTCTGTCTGTGGGTGTGTGTCAGTGTGTGGTGGGTCTGTCTGTGGGTGTGTGTCAGTGTGTGGTGGGTCTGTCTGTGGGTGTGTGTCAGTGTGTGGTGGGTCTGTCTGTGGGTGTGTGTCAGTGTGTGGTGGGTCTGTCTGTGGGTGTGTGTCAGTGTGTGGTGGGTCTGTCTGTGGGTGTGTGTCAGTGTGTGGTGGGTCTATCTGCAGTGTGAGTGTCAGTGTGTGGTGGGTCTGTCTGTGGGTGTGTGTCAGTGTGTGGTGGGTCTGTCTGTGGGTGTGTGTCAGTGTGTGGTGGGTCTGTCTGTGGGTGTGTGTCAGTGTGTTGTGGGTCTGTCTGTGGGTGAGTGTCAGTGTGTGGTGGGTCTGTCTGTGGGTGTGTGTCAGTGTGTGGTGGGTCTGTCTGTGGGTGTGTGTCAGTGTGCAGTGCGAGTCTATCTGCAGTGTGAGTGTCAGTGTGTGGTGGGTCTGTCTGTGGGTGTGTGTCAGTGTGTGGTGGGTCTGTCTACAGTGAGTATGTGTCAGCAGGCGGCGAGGAACTGATCAGCTGTTGTAGATGCTTTCGACTTGATGATCATAGATGGTGAAGAGGCTTTGAGAGGCCAGGAAACATGTTACTTGTTGCAAAGTACCCAGCAACTATTCATGGTGACATTGAAGGTCCGGTGGAGATGGTTGGGCTTTTCATGTTCAAAGGCACACATACATGAATGTTATTTTTTCACTTGTAAACTCTAGCCTGGTAAGGTCCAGAGCCCAGCTATTTTCTGGCTCCGTTTGTTTAAATACTGGCATTGTAGGCAGTCCAGAGAAGGTTGATGCCAGGTATTGGGAGATTTTCAGATGAGGACAGGTTGAGTAGGTTGGGCCTGTGCTCATTGGAGTTTAGAAGAATGAGAGGTGACCTTATTGAGACATATCGGATTCCCAGGGAGCTTGACAGGGTCGATGCTGAGAAGTTGTTTCCTCTTGTGGGAGAGCCGAGGATTAGAGGATATAATCAAAGAATAAAGGATTGCCCATTTAAGTCAGAGATGAGGAGGAATTTCTTCTCTAAGGGTAGTGACTCAAAACTGTAAAGGTTTGGTAGTTAAGTATGTTCAAGGCCGAGTTAGGCAGAATGTTCATCAGTAAGAAAATCAAGGGTTACGGGGATAAGGTTGGAAAGTTGAAGTTAAAGATTATATCAGATCAGCCATCATCTCATTGAATGGTGGAGCAGACTCGATGGGCTGCATGGCCTGCTTCTGCTCCTATGGTCATTCATTAGCAGAGGATTGTTAATGGGCGTTGTGTATTGGTCAGTAATCAGTCCCACCACCACCTTTTATGTTCAGGTCAGTGATGAAGTAGTTGAAGATGGTTGGATTGAAAAACCCGTTCAATTATATCCTCAGATCGAATGATGGGTTTTCAACTTTCCTGTGTAGAACTGGGCAACAAACTGAGCTGGATTTTCCCATGGGCATAGGGACCCCAATATCAGGGCCAAGCTGTGGTCCTGAGGCGAATGGGCATCGGGACCCCAATATCAGGGCCAAGCTGTAATCCAGAGGAGACTGGGCATAGGGACCCCAATATCAGGGCCAAGCTGTGGTCCTGAGGCGAATGGGCATCGGGACCCCAATATCAGGGCCAAGCTGTGGTCCTGAGGAGACTGGGCATCGGGACCCCAATATCAGGGCCAAGCTGTGATCCTGAGGAGGAGAATGGGCATCGGGACCCCAATATCAGGGCCAAGCTGTGGTCCTGAGGAGGAGACTGGGCATCGGGACCCCAATATCAGGGCCAAGCTGTGATCCTGAGGAGAATGGGCATCGGGACCCCAATATCAGGGCCAAGCTGTGATCCTGAGGAGGAGACTGGGCATCGGGACCCCAATATCAGGGCCAAGCTGTGGTCCTGAGGATTGGGACTGGGCATCGGGACCCCAATATCAGGGCCAAGCTGTGATCCTGAGGAGACTGGGCATCGGGACCCCAATATCAGGGCCAAGCTGTGGTCCTGAGGAGAATGGGCATCGGGACCCCAATATCAGGGCCAAGCTGTGATCCTGAGCAGGAGACTGGGCATCGGGACCCCAATATGAGGGCCAAGCTGTGGTCCTGAGGAGTGAGACTGGGCATCGGGACCCCAATATCAGGGCCAAGCTGTGGTCCTGAGGAGGAGACTGGGTATCGTGACCCCAATATCAGGGCCAAGCTGTGGTCCTGAGGAGAATGGGCATCGGGACCCCAATATCAGGGCCTAGCTGTGATCCTGAGGAGGAGACTGTGCATAGGGACCCCAATATCAGGGCCAAGCTGTGGTCCTGAGGAGAATGGGCATCGGGACCCCAATATCAGGGCCAAGCTGTGGTCCTGAGGAGACTGGGCATCGGGACCCCAATATCAGGGCCAAGCTGTGATCCTGAGGAGGAGAATGGGCATCGGGACCCCAATATCAGGGCCAAGCTGTGATCCTGAGGAGAATGGGCATCGGGACCCCAATATCAGGGCCAAGCTGTGGTCCTGAGGAGAATGGGCATCGGGACCCCAATATCAGGGCCAAGCTGTGATCCTGAGCAGGAGACTGGGCATCGGGACCCCAATATCAGGGCCAAGCTGTGGTCCTGAGGAGGAGACTGGGCATCGGGGCCCCAATATCAGGGCCAAGCTGTGGTCCTGAGGCGAATGGGCATCGGGACCCCAATATCAGGGCCAAGCTGTGATCCTGAGGAGAATGGGCATCGGGACCCCAATATCAGGGCCAAGCTGTGGTCCTAAGGAGGAGACTGGGCATCGGGGCCCCAATATCAGGGCCAAGCTGTGGTCCTGAGGAGAATGGGCATCGGGACCCCAATACCAGGGCCAAGCTGTGGTCCTGAGGAGGAGACTGGGCATCGGGACCCCAATATCAGGGCCAAGCTGTGGTCCTGAGGATTGGGACTGAGCATCGGGATCCCAATATCAGGGCCAAGCTGTGATCCTGAGGAGAATGGGCATCGGGACCCCAATATCAGGGCCAAGCTGTGGTCCTGAGGAAAATGGGCATCGGGATCCCAATATCAGGGCCAAGCTGTGGTCCTGAGGAGACTGGGCATCGGGACCCCAATATCAGGGCCAAGCTGTGATCCTGAGCAGGAGACTGGGCATCGGGACCCCAATATCAGGGCCAAGCTGTGATCCTGAGGAGGAGACTGGGCATCGGGACCCCAATATCAGGGCCAAGCTGTGGTCCTGAGGAGGAGACTGGGCAGCGGGACCCCAATATCAGGGCCAAGCTGTGATCCTGAGAAGGAGACTGGGCATCGGGACCCAATATCAGGGCCAAGCTGTGGTCCTGAGGATTGGGACTGGGCATCGGGACCCCAATATCCGTGCCAAGCTGTGGTCCTGAGGAGGAGACTGGGCAGCGGGACCCCAATATCAGGGCCAAGCTGTGATCCTGAGGAGGAGACTGGGCATCGGGACCCCAATATCAGGGCCAAGCTGTGCTCCTGAGGAGGAGACTGGGCATCGGGACCCCAATATCAGGGCCAAGCTGTGATCCTGAGGAGGATGGGCATCGGGACCCCAATATCAGGGCCAAGCTGTGGTCCTGAGGAGAATGGGCATCGGGATCCCAATATCAGGGCCAAGCTGTGGTCCTGAGGAGGAGACTGGGCATCGGGACCCCAATATCAGGGCCAAGCTGTGATCCTGAGGAGGATGGGCATCGGGACCCCAATATCAGGGCCAAGCTGTGGTCCTGAGGAGAATGGGCATCGGGACCCCAATATCAGGGCCATGCTGTGGTCCTGAGGAGAATGGGCATCGGGACCCCAATATCAGGGCCAAGCTGTGGTCCTGAGGAGAATGGGCATCGGGACCCCAATATCAGGGCCAAGCTGTGGTCCTGAGGAGACTGGGCATCGGGACCCCAATATCAGGGCCAAGCTGTGATCCTGAGGAGGAGAATGGGCATCGGGACCCCAATATCAGGGCCAAGCTGTGATCCTGAGGAGGAGACTGGGCATCGGGACCCCAATATCAGGGCCAAGCTGTGGTCCTGAGGATTGGGACTGGGCATCGGGACCCCAATATCAGGGCCAAGCTGTGGTCCTGAGGAGTGAGAATGGGCATCGGGACCCCAATATCAGGGCCAAGCTGTGGTCCTGAGGAGTGAGAATGGGCATCGGGACCCCAATATCAGGGCCAAGCTGTGGTCCTGAGGCGAATGGGCATCGGGACCCCAATATCAGGGCCAAGCTGTGATCCTGAGGAGGAGATTGGGCAGCGGGACCCCAATATCAGGGCCAAGCTGTGGTACTGAGGCGAATGGGCATCGGGACCCCAATATCAGGGCCAAGCGGTGATCCTGAGGAGGAGAATGGGCATCGGGACCCCAATATCAGGGCCAAGCTGTGATCCTGAGGAGGAGACTGGGCATCGGGACCCCAATATCAGGGCCAAGCGGTGATCCTGAGGAGGAGACTGGGCAGCGGGACCCCAATATCAGGGCCAAGCTGTGGTCCTGAGGCGAATGGGCATCGGGACCCCAATATCAGGGCCAAGCGGTGATCCTGAGGAGGAGAATGGGCATCGGGACCCCAATATCAGGGCCACTGAGGTGTGAGATTGGCTCAGCTACATCCTGCATGGTGGGACTCCTAATTGGCTGCTTTTGCACTCCCCTTCCTTTACAAAAGAGTGGGATGGCTCCTGATGCTGCCAGCCCAATCTCTTACCGACCTTGACTAATCATAGATTATCATAGATTATCATAGAATTTACAGCGCAGAAGGAGGCCATTCGGCCCATCGAATCTGCACCGACTCTTGGAAAGAGCACCCGACCCAAGGTCAACACCTCTACACTATCCCCATAACCCAGTAACCCCAGCCAACACTAAGGGCAATTTTGGACACTAATGGCAATTTATCATGGCCAATCCACCTAACCTGCACATCTTTGGACTGTGGGTGGAAACCGGAGCACCCGGAGAAAACCCACGCAGTCACGGGGAGAACGGGCAGACTCTGCACAGACAGTGACCCAAGCCAGAATCGAACCTGTGATCCTGGAGCTGTGAAGCAATTGTGCTAACCACAATGCTTCCGTGCATCTTCCAGCTGTTCCTGCTCCTAATGTCAGATTTACATTTGTTTTCATTGCTTGCAGATATGAAGGACGATTTGATCTGCCAGACAACCTGAAATCCTTGTTCCGGCCGGTGGCAATGATGGTGCCTGATTACGAGCTCATCGCAGAAATCATGCTGTTCTCCGAGGGCTTCAAGTCAGCCAAGTCTCTCTCTTTGAAGATTGTTGATGTCTATCAGCTGGCCAGCAAGCAGCTATCCCAACAGGTAAGAGCTCAATCTTCTGTAACTAATCATCTGAAAGATTATTGAAGCTCTTTCACTGCAGGACTTTTGTAATTGTGAAATTACAGAATTGACAACACATACACAATTGATTAAATCTATTTTTGCACCTCAGTTATGTAAGGTCACGTGGCCCTAGTCCCAGATGACCACCGGTTGCTTTCCCCTGTGAGGGGGAGAGCGGACTGGTGGCGATTTAACCTGAGGATCACCACACCTCAGGCAAGGGGCAAGGTTGAGAAGGCCGGGCCTTCATGAATAACCTCACTCGGCACGGGGATTGAACCCATGCTGCTGGCCTTGTTCTGCACCACAAAGGGGCAGCACGGTAGCATTGTGGATAGCACAATTTCTTCACAGCTCCAGGGTCCCAAGTTCAATTTCGATTGGGTCGCTGTCTGTGTGGAGTCTGCACATCCTCCCCGTGTCTGCGTGGGTTTCCTCCGGGTGCTCTGGTTTCCTCCCACAGTCCAAAGATGTGCAGATTGGGTGGATTGGCCGTGATTAATTGCCCTTAGTGTCCAAAATTCTATGATTAACCTAGGATAAAAGTTCGGCACAACATCGTGGGCCGAAGGGCCTGTTCTGTGCTGTATTTCTCTATCTATATAAATCAGCTGTGCAGCCAACTGAGCTAAACCCGTCCCCACATCAATTATATTCAATCCGTGGCTGGCCTCAAAGGTTCTGTAGCTCAGTCAACGACAGCACCAATCAGTTTACTGAAGGACATCTTTGCAGCACCGCCATTCAAACTCATTAGAATAGCCAGTGTGGCCAGCAGGTCAGGACCATCACAGCTATGACGTCTGTGCTGACCTGGACTCACTGGACTGTGCTTCTGTTCAGCTGGGGAACTCGGGAAGGCAAAATCAGCCGGGGGGGTGGTCAGGGAGGGATGCCCTATTCCTGGTCACTATCCAATCACCCCTGCTGGATCGAGTGCCTGTGCACATATCAGGTGAGGGCATGAACAGGCCTGGCTGTGATGACTTTCGAAGCGTAGCAGTCAGTGACTAGGTTCACAAGGTAAACGGCTCATTGTGAGGGTTTGCAATCAAACACGCTGCCTTGATTTTTCCAATTCAGGTGCAGGTGATTCACAAGGAAGGGAGAGTTGGGATGGGAAAGAAAGTCTTGTTTAGGGTTTGTGCAATTAATCTGCTCACATTAACTCTATTTCTCATTAACTCTATTTCTCGTTAACGCTATTTCTCATTAACTCTATTTCTCATTAACTCTATTTCTCATTAACTCTATTTCTCGTTAACGCTATTTCTCATTAACTCTATTTCTCGTTAACTCTATTTCTCATTTACTCTATTTCTCGTTAACTCTACTTCTCCCTCCGCGGATGTAGCTCGACCTGCTGAGTTTCTCCAGGTTTCTCTCCTTTTCCTCACCAGGGAATCTGAGCTGGAGCCGAAAGGTTTTTCTAAGGGGCTGGTTTAGCACAGGGCTAAAGAGCTGGCTTTTAAAGCAGACCAAGACAGGCCAGCAGCACGGTTCAATTCCTGTACCAGCCTCCCTGAACAGGTGCTGGAATGTGGCGACTAGGGGCTTTTCACAGTAACTTCATTGAAGCCTACTCGTGACAATAAGCGATTCTTATTTTCATTTTTCATTTCATAATACCCAGGCTTGGGCTGACAAGTGGCAAGTTACAATCGCTCCACACAAATGCCAGGCAATGACCATCTCCGACAAGAGAGGATCTAACCGCCATCTATTGACATTCATTGGCATTACCATCGCTGAATGGTGAGCACTGTTGCTTCACAGTGCCAGGGACCTGGGTTTCATTCCTAGCTTGGGTCACTATCTGTGCGAAGTCTGCACATTCTCCCCGTGTCTGTATGGGTTTCCTCTGGGTGCTCCCACTGTCCAAAGACATGCAGTTTAGGTGGTTTGGCCATGCTAAGATGCCCTTAGTGTCTAAAAGGGTTGGGTGGGGTTATTGGGTTATGGGCATAGGATGGAGGTGTGGGTTTTGTTATGGGAGCGGCGTTTTCAGAACCCCAAAATGTATCATGGAGTTCAACCAACCTCTCCCTTTAATGTATTGTTGCTTTTGAAGCACCCAGCTTGGTATCCAGGTGTGTTATTACAATTATGGGACACATGGGTTTTTAAACACAAAACAATGTTTATTCCATGAATTCAACTTAACCTTTTTAAATAAACATTGGAAAATTTACCACCACTTTCTCCAAAGGTAACCCTGAAAATAATACAACACTAAATAATCCTTCAAAATGTTCCTTCAAACCTCCAAAAGACTTCAGCTTCAACAACCGAAACACTTCAGGTTAAAGACACTGCTATTATGAGTTTAAATCACCCAAATGATTCAGAGATAATCTTTCATGGCAGAGATCACAGCAAATCCAGCTCCCTGCAAAACACAGACACACCCAAGCTCTTTTCTCAAAACTGGCTTTCTCCTTTGAAACAGCACACAGCAAAACAGCCAGGCACTTTTCAGCTGCTCTCTCTCAAACTGAAACTGAAACTCCCAAAAAGTAGAAGTGAGCTCAACTCAGCTATCTCCACCCTCTGACATCACTTCAGTAATATGAGCTGCTCCATTTCTTAAAGATACATTGCTTAAACATCTATTTCTTAAAGGTACTCTCACATGACACCTACGCCCAAGAAAAAAAAATAAACCATCAGCTTCAAGATGGTTTCATTTTTCACTTTTGCACCATCCACTATGAAATGTACGCAATAAATATACTTTTTCGTTTCACAAAAAAAACAACACACGCAAACAGGCATAATAATAAAGCCCATCTTTCACGTTCTTCTTCCTCCAACCGAAATCCTTCCCGATTGACAGTCTCTTTGAACAAGAAAGTCAATGCACGATCCATCCATTCCTCTACGCCTCGGCAATTCTCTTTAAAGTTAGATACTTCAGTTCAATCTGAGCACAGAGTCCCTTGCAATTCTCCAATACAGGAGCAGCGGTTATCACAGCTTTCAGGCAGTCACATGCCTGTTGAAAGTCCACTGTCCTCTGAAATTTTTGACATTTCTTTAGCCAGTCCATCAGTGGAGTAATCACGCCACAAAACGTTTGCACAAATGTTCGATCAAATCCACTCATGCTAAGAAATCGCATTATTACCCTTCGTCTTGAGGGTATCGGAAACTCCTCAAGGAAAGTGATTCGAGCTTCTCCAAATTCACTTTCGGCTAGGTTCATCACTAAACCTGCTGCCTGAAGTCGATGGAAGAACTCTATACAATGTTTTAAATATTCTTTCCACGTCTGGAAGTTGGAAATAAAAGCAGATTGTCCCATTTTTTCAATGCAATCCTTCAAACGTGGGATAGGGTAAGAGTCCGTTCTTGTAACTGCATTCACCTTTTGATAGTCCACACACAACCGTTGGGTGCCGTCTGGTTTAGGTACCATCACTATGGATGAGCTCCATTGGCTGCAACCCACTTCAATTATGCCATTTTTCATCATACTCTCAATCTCTTTGTTAACCTGTGCCAATTTTAAAGGGTTAAGTCTATATGGATGTTGTTTGAGTGGAACAGCATTTCCCACATCTACATATAGCCATTTTAGTACTTCCCAATTTATCTCAACAAACTTGCCTATGTGATATCAATAACTCTTTCAGGTCAGTTTGCTTTTCCTCTGGAAGGTAACTTAACAATTCATCCCAATTTTTAAGAACATCCTCATTTTCCAATTTAATTTGAGGTATGTCAAATTCACAGTCATCTGGATTTGGTTCGTCACTTTGAGTTAGAATCATTAAAACTTCCTTTTTCTCTCCTTCCCTTTCAAAGTACCTTTTAAGTATATCCACATGACACACTTGGTGAGTCTTCCTTCTATCTGGTATTTTTACCACATAATTCACCTCACTTAATTTCCTTTCAATCTGATACGGTCCACAAAACCTAGCTTTTAAAGGCTCGCCTACCACTGGTAACAACACTAAAACTTTATCCTCACTGACAAAACTACGAACTTTGGATTTCTTGTCCGCTACCCGTTTCATCACATTTTGTGCAACTTTCAAATGTTGTCTAGCCAATTCACCTGCTCTATTTAATCGTTCCCTAAAATTTGACACGTAATCCAATAGTGTAATTTCCGATTTCTCACCCACCAATTTTTCCTTAATCAATTTAAGTGGTCCTCTTACCTCATGACCAAAAATTAGTTCAAAAGGACTAAATTTGGTAGACTCACTAGGTGCATCCCGAATTGCAAACAATACGAATGGAATTCCTTTATCCCAATCCTCTGGATAATCTTGACAACACGCCCTCAACATTGTCTTTAATATCTGATGCCACCTTTCTAATGCTATTTTATTCCTAAACTATCCATAACTTCTTTGAATAACTTTGAAGTAAAATTTGATCCTTGATCCAATTGAATTTCTGTGTGTAGTCCATTTCTAGTAACTCCTCCACAATCCGTTTAGCTGTAATATTACGTACTGGAATGGCCTCTGGAAACCTAGTGGACACATCCATTATAGTCAAAAGATATTGATTCCCACTTTTTGTTTCAGGAAGCGGTCGTGCGCAATCTATTAGGACCCTTGTAAAAGGTTCCTCAAATGCTGGAATGGGTATTCAGGGTGCTGGTTTTATCACTGCTTGAGGTTTCCCTATCACTTGACATGTGTGACATGATTGACAAAATGTAACTACATCTTTATGTAGTCCAGGCCAATAAAAATGTTTCTGGATTTTAGCTTTGAGTTTTCCTGATTCCCAAATGACCTCCCACTGTAAATTCTATGATCATTTGAATCCCCCACAGTCAACATCTTGGGGATTACCATTGATCAGAAACAGAACTGGACTAGCCACATTAATACTATGACTACCAGGGCGGGTCAAAGGCTAGGAATCCTACGGCGAGTAACTCACCTCCTGACTCCCCAAAAACCTGTCCACCATCTACATGGCACAAGTCAGGAGTGTAATGGAATATTCTCCTGGATGAGAGCAGCTCCAACATTCAACACCATCCAGGACAAAGCAGCCCATTTGATGGTCCCCCTTCCACAAATATTCAAACCCTCCACCACCGACGAACAGTGGCAGTTATGTGTACCACCTACAAGATGCACTGCAGTAACTCACCAAGGTTCCTTAGACAGCACCTTCCAAATCCATGACCACTACCATCTAGAAGGACAAGAGCAGCAGATACCTGGGAACCCCACCACCTGGAGGTTCCCCTCAGCCCCTCCACAGGGGTTTAGCTAATCAGTGGGCTAAATAGCTGGCTTGTAAAGCAGAACAAGGCTAGAAGGGCAGGTTCGTATGCCGTACCAGCCTCCCCGAACAGGCGCCGGAATGTGGCGACTAGGGGCTTTGCACAGTAACTTCATTGAAGCCTACTTGTGACAATAAGCAATTTTCATTTCATTTTCATTTTCAAGTCATTTCCTTCACTGACCCTGGGGCAACATCCTGGAACTCTCTCCCTAACAGCACAGTGAGTGTACCTACACCTCAGGGATTGCAGCGGTTCAAGAAGGCAATTCACCACCACCTTCTGAAGGGCAACTAGAGATGGGCAATAAATGCTGGCCTAACCAGCGACGCCCACATCCCATAAATAAATTTAAAAAACAATATTCCAGGTGTGGCCCCACCAAGACCCTGTGTAATTGCCCGTTTAGCTCAGTTGGTTAGACAGCTGGTTTGTGATGCAGAGCGAGGCCAACAGCGCAGGTTCAATTCCCATACGGGCTGAGGTTATTCATGAAGGCCCGGTCTTCACAACCTTGCCTGAGGTGTAGCAATCTTCAGGTGGAACCACCACCAGTTAGCTCTCCCCCTCAATGGGGAAAGGATTATTTGGGACTATGGTGACTTTACATTTCCCTGTATAATTGCAGCAAGACATCCCTGCTCCTGTACTCGAATTCTCTCGCAATGAAGGCCAGAGCACCATTTACCTTCTTTACCGCCTGCTGTACCTGCAGGCGTACCTTCAGTGACTGGTGTATGAGGATACCCAGGCCTCGTTGCAAGTTCCCCTCTCCTAATTTATGGCCATTCATTCTTTTTTAAACTTAAAAAAAAATTTAGTGTACCCAATTATTTTTTTCCAATTAAGGGCCAATTTAGCATGGTCAATCCACCTACCCTGCACATCTTTGGGTTGTGGGAGTGAAACCCGCGCAGACACGGGGAGAATGTGCAAACTCCACACAGACAGTGATCTGGGGCCGGGATCGAACTCGGGTCATCGGCAAATGCCTTTGAATAATAGTCTGCCTCCTCGTTTTTGCTATCAAAGTGAATAACCTTGCATTCATCCAAATTATACTGCATCTGCCATTGATTTGCCCACTCACTCAACTTTTCCAAATCACGCTGAAGGATCCCTGCATCTTCCTCACAACTCACCCTCCTACCCAACTTTGTATCATCTGCAAATTTGGAGATATTACATTTTGTTCCCTCATTTCAGTCATTAATATATATTGTCCTCTGGTTTTCTACTGCCTGCTCAAATACAATGCCAATTTTCTCAATGCGCTATCTTCCCTGGTTTCCTCCCTTAGCCTTTGCACCGTTGGCTTCTCATTCTCATGGGCTGCACAGTAGCACAGTGGCTATCACTGCTGATTCACAGCGCCAGGGTCCCATGTTCGATTCCCGGCTTGGATCACTCTCTGTGTGGCGTTTGGACGTTCTCCCCTTGTCTGCGTGGATTTTCTCCGGGTGCTCCGGTTTCCTCCCATAAGTTCTGAAATTAGGTAATGTGGACATTCTGAATTCTCCCTCTGTGTCCCGAACAGGCGCCGGAATGATTTTCCACAATAACTTCACTGCAGTGTTGATGTAAGTCTATTAGTGACAATAATAAAGATTATTATTGGTTATTATTCTCGATGATTTGATCTTATTTCTTCATATTAGCTCTCCTCTGAGTTTCCTGCTGACCCTTAATCTCACTCTTCATGTAAACTCCCCATCTCACCTGGCCTCGCAATCCCCACAGTGGTAATCAAGGATAAGACCATCTCTAATCCATTCCTTGTATTGCTCTTCACCAGCAAGCTCCCCCTGCCCAAACAAACCGTACTTCCTCTCCATCTGCTCCGGAAAAAAGCTCTCCATCCATAATTTAGAACTGCACTCTCAAATTCCCATTTGTATGGCTTTTGGCTTTCTCACTATAACATTTCTGCAGTGACTGACCACACCTCATACCCACCTTCAACGCCCTAGTGCCTATGAAACCAATTATTCTCTCCCACCCTGGCTGTTCCTCTGATATGGCCCTTATCTCCATTTCCCTTTCCCTTGGAGGAATGAACAGATACGGCAGTCAACTGGTTTAGCCAATCACTGCCACATCTGGCTGGACCATAAACTGGTCATAATTGCAGAATCACCCTGGAATGCGAACCATCTTCTGAAACACCTCTCCCATGTCTCCTCCCCTCCAACAGCAAGTGCGAGGAGCTCATGGATTTCTTTGTCACCAAGACTTGTCAACTGCATCTACCACTTCCTTCCCTTCCTCGAGCCCCATTGGGCCAAACTTCACTTAAAATTCTCGCCTGATTCTATTCTGGATAGCAAAATGACGAAAATTAGAAATAGAGCAATCTTTACACATTTTTATATTAATTTACAATGTTTCACATTACAAGCAAACACTTCCTAACCCAACAATCACAGTTTTAATCTGTGTCTATATGAATCCGCAGTTAATGCTCCCCAACGTGCAAACAATTAATATACAATTAAAAGCTGGCCCTTAACTCTTTTCCTTCTTTAGTTTCTCTCCTATCTCTCTTCATGCCCTCTCTCAGCTCACTTTGTTCATGAGACCAAACTCTTGCTCTCTCTCTACTTATTCACTAAAGTACTTATTCAGTCTAAACTACTGACCATACAACTGTTCTCTTAGCCCCATGTCAGCTGACGTTGTTAACGATTGTCTTTCTTTAGGTTTTGCCTTTCCATCCGACATCACCCCTCTCTCGCAACGAACAAACCTTAATCTCTCTGTTCTTGCAAACTACCACCCCATCTCCAGTCTCCCTTGCCACCTCCCAAATTCATGTCCATCATTCCTGGAAATCATGTTTCTGGTGTCTGCCCCGCCACAGTACCGACCAGTTCTTATCAAAGTCAGAAATACCATCCTAAGTGACTGTGACAAAGACAAGCTATCGCTCCGTATCCTTTTTGACCTGCCTGCAGCCTTTCAAGTATTTGATCACACCATCCAACGCTTCTTCATTATGATCCAGCGGGTTGGACTACTCTCACCTGCTTCCATTTTAATCAATCTACTCATAACCAGAGAATCACTTTCAATGTATTCTCTCCACATTCCCACACCGTTACTTCTGTTATCCTTGGCCTCCTCCTGTTTCTCATCAGCATACTTCCCGTAAGCTATATCATTCACTTTCCACATGGATGCCGATGACTGACACCACCATCGCTTCTCTTGACTTGGAAATATCAGACTACAGTACTTATCAAACATCCATCACTGGATGACCAGAAATTTATTCCAGTTAAATATTGGGAAGGACAAAGCCATTGGATGGTATTTTCAGAACCCGCCCCTCCCCCCACACACATGCAGCATGTTTACCATTGATACAAAGAACAATACAGCACCTGAACAGGCCCTTCGGCCCTCCCAGCCTATACCGGTCATGATACCAACTTTTTCCAAAATCCTCAGCACTCCCTTGTGCCGTATCCCTCTATACCCATCCTATCCATGTTTGTCAAGATGCCTTATGAACGCCGTTAATGTATCTGCTTCCACAACCTCGCCTGGCAACGCGTTCCAGGCACTCACCACCCTCTGGGTAAAAAACCTGCCACGCACATCTCCTCTAAACTTTGCCCCACGGACCCTAAATCTATGCCACCTGATGACTGACCCCTCCACCCTGGGAAAGAGTGCCTGCCCATCCACTCTGGCCACGCCCCTCATAATCTTGTAGACCTCTATCAGGTCACCTGTCAACCTCCATCTTTCCAATGAAAACAGTCCGAGTCTATTCAGCCTCTCGGCATAGCTAACACCCTCCAGACCAGGCAACATCCTGGTAAACCTCCTCTGCACTCTCTAAAAAGCCTCTACATCCATCTGATAGTGTGAAGACCAAAATTGTGCGCAATATTCCAAGTGCGGCCTTACCAAGGTTCTATACAACTGCAGCATGACTTGCCAGTTTTCATATTCAATACCTCGTCCAACGAAGGCAAGTATTCTGTATGCTTTCTTGACTAACTTGTCCACTTATGTTGCCACCTTCAAAGATCTGTGGACCTGCACACCCAGATCTCTCTGACTTTCTATATTTGTAAGAGTTTTTCCATTTACGGTATATGCATTACCAAAATGCATTACCTCGCATTTGTCCGGATTAAACTCCATTTGCCGTTTCTCTGCCCACGTGTCCAATCTATCTATGTTCTGCTGTATCCTCTTACAATCCTCAACATTTTCTGCCACTCCGCCAAACTTGGTGTCATCTGCGAACTTACTAATCAGACTGGCTACATTTTCCTCCAAATACTACAAACAACAGAGGCCCCAGCACCGATCCCTGTGGAACACCATTATTCTTCCATTCAGAAAAACACCCTTCTACTGTTACCCTTTGCCTTCTGTGACCGAGCCAGTTCTCCATCTTACCACTTCACTTCTGATCCTGTGTGACTTCACCTTTTGTACCAGTCTGCCATGAGGCACCTTGTCAAAGGCTTTACTGATGTCCAAGTGAATAACATCCACCACCCTCCCCTCATCAATCATCTTTGTCACCTCCTCAAAAAAACTCAATCAAGTTAGTGATGTATGACCTCCCCTTCACAAAACCATGCTGTTTATACCAAATGGGTATAAATCCTGTCCCTGAGAATTCTCTCCAATAATTTACCTACAACTGACGTGAGGTTCACCGGCCTGTAGTTTCCAGGATTATCCCTGCTACTTTTCTTAAACAGTGGTTATTCTCCAGTCCTCTGGGATCTCACCTGTAGCCAATGAGGATACAAAGATGTCAGTCAAGGCCCTAGCATTTTCTTCCCTTGCTTCCCTCAGTATTCCGGGGTAAATCCCATCCGGCCCAGGAGACGTATCAATCTTAATATCTTTTAAAAGACCCAATACCTAATCCTTTTTAAGTTAACATGACCCAGACTGTCCACACACCCTACCCAAGAATCATCTTCCACAAAGTCCCTTTCTTTAGTGAACACTGATGCAAAGTACTCATTTAGGGCGCGATTCTCCCAAAACGGGAGAAATCGTAAAACTGCCGTAAAACCCGGGCGGGTTTTACGGCAGCGCGCCCCTTCCCGACCGGGGACCGATTCTGGTCCCCGGTCGGGGCTAGCAGCCCGACGCCGTAGGCTCCGGCAAGACGGGCTTAACGATTTTCGTTAAGCCCGCTTGCCGGAGTTAGCGCCGGCTGACGCGTCATATGACGTCAGCCGCGCATGCGCAATTTGGAAGACTCCAACCCGCGCATGCGCGGGTGATGTCATCGTGTTTTTGCGCGAAACCCGCGCATGCGCGGGCCGGGTTGCCCCTCAGCCGCCCCGCGAATGGATACTGCGGGGCGGCGGAAGGACAAGTAGTGCGCGGGCATCGGGCCCGCTGCCCGCGATCGGTGCCCACCGATCGCGGGCCCATGGCACCCTTGGCACGGCCGTGGTACGGCCGTGCCAATCGGTGCCATGGTTATTAATAGCGAGTTTGTGACGCCGTTTTTACGAACGGCAAGACCAGGTGTGTTTGCCGTTCGTAAAAACGGCGGAAAGGGCTGGGACTTCGGCCCATCTAACAGCTGTGAATCGCTGCCGGCCGTAAAAAAACGGCGGCAGCGATTCGGGTCGGGACTTCGGCGGGGGGGGGGGGGGGGTGGAGAATAGCGGGAGGGCGGCAAAAATGTCGGGAAGGCCCTCCCGCTATTCTCCCACCCGTCGTGGGGGTCGGAGAATTTCGCCCTTAGTACCTCGCCCATTTCCTCTGACTCAACACATAGATTCCCCCCACTGTCCTTAAGTGGTCCAATCCTTTCCCTGGCCACCTTCTTGCTTTTTACATATGAATACAAAGCTTTGGGATTCATCTTGATCCTACTTGCCAAGGACTTTTCATGACGTCCTAATTTCTCGCTTCAGTACCTTCCTACCTTCTTTACAGTCCTCAAGGGTTTCGACTGTTCCCACCCTTCTAGACCCTACAAAAGACTCCTTTTTCTTTTTGAAGAGGTTCACAATATCCCTCATTATCCAAGGCTCCCTAAACCTCTCATACTTATCGTTCATTCTCTCAGGAACGTGACTTTTCCTCAATCCTAATCAACTGCCGCTTGATTGATGGAAGTGGCTCGCTATTGTCCGGCGGTTCGATCTTCATGTCACACTGATGTCTCTGACATTTTGTGTGGCTTGCCCGTCCTGCCTGCAAACCCGCTGTGGGGAAGAGAGGGGGGGGGTGTGTCTGGGGGTGGGGGGGGGGGGGGCTGGGGGAGAGGTGGGGGGCGGCATGGGGGTGGCTGGGGGGTGTGTGTGGCTGGGGGTGGCTGTGGGGGGCTGGGGGAGAGAGGGGGGGCAGCATGGGGGTGGCTGGGGGGGGTGTGGTCTGGGGGTGTGGGGGGGAGGCTGGGGGAGAGGGGAGGGCGGCATGGGGGTGGCTGGGGGGGGTGGGGGGGCTGGGGGAGAGAGGGGGGTGGCATGGGGGTGGCTGGGGGGGGGGGTGGGGTGGCTGGGGGGAGAGAGGGGGGGCATGGGGGGCGGCATGGGGGTGGCTGGGGGGGTGCGGGATGGGGGGGCTGGGAGAGAGAGGGGGGGGCGGCATGGGGGTGGCTGGGGGGGCTGGGGGGGCTGGGGGAGAGAGGGGGGCGGCATGGGGGTGGCTGGGGGGGGTGTGGCTGGGGGGTGTGGGGGGGGTGGGGGGGCTGGGGGAGAGAGGGGGCGGCATGGGGGTGGCTGGGGGGGTGGGGGGGTGGGGGGGCTGGGGGAGAGAGGGGGCGGCATGGGGGGCTGGGGGGGTGGGGGGGCTGGGGGAGAGAGGGGGCGGCATGGGGGTGGCTGGGGGTTGGGGCTGGGGGGTGTGGGGGGGCTGGGGGAGAGAGGGGGGTCGGCATGGGAGTGACTGGGGGCGTGTGTGGCTGGGGGGGTGGGGGGGCTGGGGGAGAGAGGGGGGCGGCATGGGAGTGACTGGGGGGGTGTGGCTGGGGGGGTGGGGGGGCTGGGGAGAGAGGGGGGCGGCATGGGAGTGACTGGGGGGGTGTGGCTGGGGGGGGTGGGGGGGCTGGGGGAGAGAGGGGGGGCGGCATGGGAGTGACTGGGGTGGTGTGGCTGGGGGGGGTGGGGGAGAGAGGGGGGCGGCATGGGGGTGGCTGGGGGTGTGTGGCTGGGGGGGTGGGTGGGGCTGGGGGGGTGGGGGAGAGAGGGGGCGGCATGGGGGTGGCTGGCAGGGGGCTGGGGGGGTGGGGGGGCTGGGGGAGAGAGGGGGCGGCATGGGGGGGTCTGGGGGTGGGGGGCCTGGGGGAGAGAGGGGGGCGGCATGGGGGTGGCTGGGGGTTGGGACTGGGGGGGGGTGGGGGGGCTGGGGGAGAGAGGGGGGTCGGCATGGGGGTGGCTGGGGGGGTGGGGGCTGGGGGCGCTGGGGGAGAGAGGTGGGCGGCATGGGGGTGGCTGGGGGTGGGGCTAGGGGGGGTGGGGGGGCTGGGAGAGAGAGGGGGGGCGGTATGTGGTGGCTGGGGAGGGCTGGGGGAGAGTGGGGGGGCGGGAGGGGGTGGCTGGGGGAGAGTGGGGGGGCGGTATGGGGTGGCTGGGGAGGGCTGGGGAGAGGGGAACGGCATGGGGGTGGCTGGGGGGGGGGTGGGGGGGCTGGGGGGGCTGGGGGAGAGAGGGGGGCGGTATGGGGGTGGCTGGGGGGCTGGGGGGCTGGGGGAGAGAGGGGGGGCGGTATGGGGTGGCTGGGGGGGGCTGTGGGATGGGGGGTGTGTGGCTGGGGGGGCAGGGGGATAAAGGGGGGCGGCATGGGGTGGCTGGGGGCTGTGGGGAGAGAGGGGGCGGCATGGGGTGGCTGGGGTGGTGGGGGGGGCTGGGGAGGGCTGGGGGAGAGAGGGGGGGCGGCTGGGGGGGTGGGGGGGCTGCGGGAGAGAGGGGGGCGGCTTGGGGGTGGCTGGGGAGGGCTGGGGGGGTGGGATGTCTGGGGGGAGTGGGGGGGCGGTATGGGGGTGGCTGGGGGGTGGCTGGGGAGGGCTGGGGGAGAGAGGGGGTGCGGCATGGGGGTGGCTGGGCGGGGGTGGGGGGCTGGGGGGGGTGGAGGGGGCTAGGGGGGTGGGGGGGCTGGGGGAGAGTGGGGGGGCGGTATGGGGGTGGCTGGGGGGTGGGGGGGCTGGGGGAGAGAGGGGGGCGGCATGGGGGTGGCTGGGGGGTGGCTGGGGAGGGCTGGGGGAGAGAGGGGGTGCGGCATGGGGGTGGCTGGGCGGGGGTGGGGGGGCTGGGGGGGGTGGAGGGGGCTGGGGAGAGTGGGGGGGTGGTATGGGGGGGGCTGGGGGGGTGGGGGGGCTGGTGGAGAGTGGGGGGGCGGTATGGGGGTGGCTGGGGGGGTGGCTGGGGAGGGCTGGGGGAGAGAGGGGGTGCGGCATGGGGGTGGCTGGGCGGGGGTGGGGGGGCTGGGGGGGGTGGAGGGGGCTGGGGGGGTGGGGGGGTGGGGGAGAGTGGGGGGGCGGTATGGGGGTGGCTGGGGGGGTGGCTGGGGAGGGCTGGGGAGAGAGGGGGGCGGCATGGGGGTGGCTGGGGGGGTGGGGGGGCTGGGGGAGAGAGGGGGGGTGGCATGGGGGTGGCTGGGGGGGATGTGCGGGGTGGGGGTGCTGGGGGGGCTGTGGGAGAGAGGGGGGGCGGCATGGGAGTGGCTGGGGGGGGGTGCGGGGTGGGGGGGGCTGGGAGAGAGAGGGGGGGCGGCATGGGGGCGGCATGGGGGTGGCTGGGCGGGGTGCAGGGTGGGGGGGGCTGGGGGGGCTGTGGGATGGGAGGCACCTTCAGTTTGACCGGAAGATCCCGCTGGCTGAAAGTGCCGAAAACTACCACCCATTGTGTTCCAACACCACCACAAACTCTGCCCCCTTACCACAGACTCCATCCCTCTCCTTGGCAACTGTTTGAGACTGAACCAAACTGTTCAAAACCTTGGTGTCATATTTGACTCTGAGATCAGCTTTCAACTACATATCTGTACAGTCACTAAATCCGTCTATTCCATCCTCTGTAACATTCCCCATCTCTGCCCCTGTCTAATCTCTTCTGTGGCTCAAACTGTTACCACCAACTTGACCATTCTTTTTTTAAAATATTTTTATTCTCTTCCTTTTTCGTCATATTTACAGCCACAAATAATTAACAATAACAACAAATACAACAGCAATCCCCTCGCCAACAATCCCCTCATCCCACCCATCGTCAAACAGCTCCCAACATTAATCATCATTAATTTAAACATTCCAACCCCTCCCCTAATGTTCGATGTCATCCAATCCATGAAAATGCATGATGAACAAGGCCTATGAGTTGTAGAACCCATCCTTCCCCTCAACTCAAACTTTACTTTCTCAAGTGTTACGAACTCCAGCAGGTCCCCTCCGCCACGCCGAGGCACAGGGCAGGGAAGCCGACCTCCACCCCACCAGAATCCACCTTCTTGCAGCTTCCCACATTCTACCCTCTGTACAGTGAGGCCGTCCAATACTCTACTCGCACTGTTCAAGCTTGGATCAAATGTCATTCAGCCATCACTGCTCACTGCCCGATGCTGTTTACATCACAATATTAAAATTCTCATCCTTGTTCTCAAATCCCTCCATGGGTTCATCCTTCCCTATCTCTAATCTCCTCCACCCCAACAACCTACACAATATCTGTGTTCACCTAATTTTGTCCTCTTGAACATCCCCAATTTTATCTTCACCACCATTTGTGGCTCTGCCTCCAGTTGTCTCAGACCTGAGCTCCTCAAGATCTCTGGCTTTCTACCTTGCTTTTCTTCATTCAGACTGTAATTGAAACAAACTTCCATGAGCACGGTTTTGGCAGTCTGCTCTCAGATCTCTTTCTGCGGTTCAGTGTTATATATTCTGTTTTATAACACAGGACAATGCAGCTTGCATGATCGGCACCCTGTTCATCACCGTAAACATTTACTGTCGCGAACACTGATGGACAGTGGCTAGTCACACATCATCCTGACTTGTAACTATATCACCATTCCTTCACAATGGGTGTATCTTCACCATGTGGATTGCAGCGGTTTAGGAAGGCAGCTCACCAGTGGGTGTATCTGCACCAGGTGGACTGCAGTGATTTAGGAAGGCAGCTTATGCAAAAATTGATGGAAAGTTTTATTACTTTAAAGGTGCCAGGTTATTGTTACTGAAGCGTCTATCTCTGAACTCTTAACCCACTCTCTTACCCTGTCTCCATAGGACCATTATGATTTTGGAATGAGGTCCATAAAGTCTGTGTTAGTGATGGCAGGACAGAAGAAGAGAGCAGCTCAGATTGAGTAAGTATATTGATGAGGAGCTGTTTCTTGAGATAATGCTGCCGATTATCTCAGCAACATTAATAACAATAGGACTGTATCATTCCAATTCCGACTTTACTTTAATTAGACTTTGGGTGCGATTTAAATAAATGGGAACAAAATCCCAGAGTGAGCGCGTTTCGCCACCTGTTTCCCGGTGCTCACAGTGCCAGCAAACATGATGCCATAAAACAGTACTGACTTTATATTGCGGGCCTCAGCATGGAGCGCGCGACCGAGGCCGCACCTGGCCCCGTTTTGTGCACTGAGGAACTCTGCTCACCGGAACCCCTCAGTGTAGCAAAAGATAATCCACTCCGTGTCTGCGTGGGTTTCCTCCGGGTGCTCCGGTTTCCTCCCACAGTCCAAAGATGTGCAGGTTAGGTGGATTGGCCACGATAAATTGCCCTTAATGTCCAAAATTGCCCTTAGTGTTGGGTGGGGTTACTGGGTTATGGGGATAGGGTGGAGGTGTTGACCTTGGGTAGGGTGCTCTTTCCAAGAGCCGGTGCAGACTCGATGGGCTGAATGGCCTCCTTCCGCACTGTAAATTCTCTGATAAGGATGCCATTTGAAAATTTCATCCTTATCTTGCGAGAGGCCCCAAAGTTATCTCGATAGCCCAAAGCTCCAATGCACTATGGGTGCCCCACCCCACACCTGCCAACACCCACGCGGGGCACCCCTGGTCCGATCACCACTGCGTTAAAAATGCCAACCTGGCACCCTGGCAGTGTCCTTGCCAGCTGGCAGTGTCATCTGTTCACCTTGGCTGTGCCGGGCTAGCACCCAGATGGCACTGCCAGATTCCAAGGCTTGCAGTGCCACGGTGCCCATGTGGCACCCGTTGTGGCACCCATTTGGCCATCAATCCTCTGGGAGACTCCCATGAGTGCCATTCCTGCTGGTCCCTGTTTGTGGAGACCAGTACTGAACGGCGCTCGCCCAAGGTCGCCAAGGCGAATGAAATAGATCCCACGCCTCGGAAATCTGCACATTAAAATGAGACTAGCTGGGTGAGATTCACATTACAACATCTCGCGGGTTTGGGAAGGATGCCGGGAGTGGGATCTCCCGGCTTCTGTCCACCTCGCTGCGCCGCGGCGCCATGTGGCCGTATAACCGCGCCCAGTATGTTTAGAATGAGACAGCGTAGGCGGTTATTTGGTCCGTTTTGTCTGTGTCAGCTCTTTGTAAATTCCTTTACCCTGCCCCCTTCCCCATTTTCCTGGTTTATCAAACTCCATTTTTCAGTTGCCATTTGGTCTGCTGTAACCAGGTTAAAGAGGCTGTGTAAATGGATGTTGTTGATGCACTCCAAACAATCCATCTGTGACAGATGAAAAACATCCTGCGGAAGCTGGGAACTTTAGTCCTGGGGCCACTGCTGGTTCCTGTTCATTGTTGATTGCGCAGAGCCACATATCTGCTTAGAAGTGACCTGGGTGCCTGCTGTCATGCACCATGATAGCAAGTCTGTCAGCACTCTCAGCAGCACCAATAGGGTTTGGCTGTTGCTCGTGGCAGTGCTGCCAGCTCAAAAGACATGACAGTTATTATCTAATCCACAGAGCTCAGCCAGGGATTGAAGGTAACACAGCTAATTGTAACTGAGGGGACTCATTTGCACTTGCATCATAGTTCTGAGTGGTGAAGTGATGAAAGGTTGATGAATTATGTATCTGGGTGCTTTAATGAACACTGCCTGCTAAACATCCTCAGTAACTGGAAATGATAACTGTATTGTGGCAAAAGTAACGTGTTTGTTTTTACTGAGCACTCTGACAACTGAGGATCTGCCCTAGTTGCTGAGACACAGCAGCAGCTGAAGTCCAATGTGCTCCTTGAATTATTAACCAGAACTTGCCGAGACCAGCTGTCGGCCGGGAAAAGCTTATGCAGTCTCAGTGAAAACAAGGGAATCTGTAGCCACATTTGCATATTCACCAATATGCGTTTCCCTTAACTCAAGACCCTTTTGTCGATTCCTTCTGTCCCTCTATTCTCCTGCAACATGCTGATCAATCTCTTGCTTTCAAAGTCCAAAGTTGGAATCCACAAACAAATATTTGTGATAACCTTACCTCGTCCAATCAAGAGTGATATTCTTCATACACTGACTTTCCTCTGATACTGTACCCAGCAGATACTGTACACTGACCTTCCTGTGATACTGTACCCAGCAGATACTGTACACTGACCTTCCTGTGATACTGTACCCAGCAGATACTGTACACTGACGTTCCTGTGATACTGTGCACCCAGCAGATACTGTACACTGACCTTCCTGTGATACTGTACCCAGCAGATACTGTACACTGACCTTCCTGTGATACTGTGTACCCAGCAGATACTGTACACTAACCTTCCTGTGATACTGTACCCAGCAGATACTGTACACTGACTTTCCTGTGATACTGTACCCAGCAGATACTGTACACTGACCTTCCTGTGATACTGCACCCAGCAGATACTGTATACTGACCTTCCTGTGATACTGTGTACCCAGCAGATACTGTACACTGACCTTCCTGTGATACTGTGTTCCCAGCAGATACTGTACACTGACCTTCCTGTGATACTGTGTACCCAGCAGATACTGTACACTGACCTTCCTGTGATACTGTACTCAGCACATACTATACACTGACCTTCCTGTGATACTGTACCCAGCAGATACTGTACACTGACCTTCCGGTGATACTGTACCCAGCAAATACTGTACACTGACCTTCCTGTGATACTGCACCCAGCAGATACTGTACACTGACCTTCCTGTGATACTGCACTCAGCAGATACTGTACACTGACCTTCCTGTGATACTGTGCACCCAGCAGATCCTGTACACTGATCTTCCTGTGATACTGTACCCAGCAGATACTGTACACTGACCTTCCTGTGATACTGTACCCAGCAGATACTGTACACTGACCTTCCGGTGATACTGCACCCAGCAGATCCTGTACACTGATCTTCCTGTGATACTGTACCCAGCAGATACTGTACACTGATCTTTCTCTGATACTGTACCCAGCAGATACTGTACACTGACCTTCCTGTGTTACTGTGCACCCAGCAGATACTGTACACTGATCTTCCTGTGATACTGTACCCAGCAGATACTGTATACTGACCTTCCTGTGATACTGTACCCAACAGATACTGTACACTGACTTTCCTGTGATACTGCACCCAGCAGATACTGTACACTGACCTTCCTGTGATACTGTGCACCCAGCAGATACTGTACACTGACCTTCCTGTGATACTGTACCCAGCAGATACTGTACACTGACCTTCCTGTGATACTGTACCCAGCAGATACTGTACACTGACCTTCCTGTGATACTGTACCCAGCAGATACTGTACACTGACCTTCCTGTGATACTGTACCCAGCAGATACTGTACACTGACCTTCCTGTGATACTGTGCACCCAGCAGATACTGTACACTGACCTTCCTGTGATACTGTACCCAGCAGATACTGTACACTGATCGTCCTGTGATACTACACCCAGCAGATACTGTACACTGACCTTCCTGTGATACTGTACCCAGCAGATACAGTACACTGATCTTCCTGTGATACTACACCCAGTAGATACTGTACGCTGACCTTCCTGTGATACTGTACCCAGCAGATACTGTACACTGATCTTCCTGTGATACTGTACCCAGCAGATACTGTACACTGACCTTCCTGTGATACTGCACCCAGCAGATACTGTACACTGACCTCCCTGTGATACTGTGCACCCAGCAGATACTGTACACTGACCTCCCTGTGATACTACACCCAGCAGATACTGTTCACTGACCTTCCTGTGATACTGCACCCAGCAGATACTGTACACTGACCTCCCTGTGATACTACACCCAGCAGATACTGTACACTGACCTTCCTGTGATACTGCACCCAGCAGATACTGTACACCGATCTTCCTGTGATACTGTACCCAGCAGATACTGTACACTGACCTCCCTGTGATACTACACCCAGCAGATACTGTACACTGACCTTCCTGTAATACTGTGCACCCAGCAGATACAGTACACTGACCTTCCTGTGATACTCTGCACCCAGGAGATACTGTACACTGACCTTCCTGTAATACTGTGCACCCAGCAGATACTGTACACTGACCTTCCTGTGATACTACAACCAGCAGATACTGTGCACTGATCTTCCTCTGATACTGTGCACAGCAGATACTGTACACTGACCTTCCTGTGATACTGTACCCAGTAGATACTGTACACTGACCTCCCTGTGATACTGTACCCAGCAGATACTGTACACTGACCTTCCTGTGATACTGCACCCAGCAGATACTGTACACTGATCTTCCTCTGATACTGTGCACAGCAGATACTGTACACTGACCTTCCTGTGATACTACAACCAGCAGATACTGTACACTGACCTTACTGTGATACTGTGCACCTAGCAGATACTGTACACTGACCTTCCTGTGATACTACAACCAGCAGATACTGTACACTGATCTTCCTGTGATACTACACCCAGCAGATACTGTACACTGATCGTCCTGTGGTACTGTGCACCCATCAGATACTGTACACTGATCTTCCTCTGATACTGTGCCCAGCAGATACTGTACACTGACCTTCCTGTGATACTGCACCCAGCAGATCCTGTACACTGATCTTCCTCTGATACTGTGCCCAGCAGATACTGTACACTGACCTTCCTGTGATACTACACCCAGCAGATACTGTACACTGATCTTCCTGTGATACTACAACCAGCAGATACTGTACACTGACCTTCCGGTGATACTGTGTACCCAGCAGATACTGTACACTGACTTTCCTGTGATACTGTGCACCCAGTAGATACTGTACATTGATCTTCCTGTGATACTGTACCCAGCAGATACTGTTCACTGACCTTCCTGTGATACTGTACCCAGCAGATACTGTACACTGACCTTCCTGTGATACTGTACCCAGCAGATACTGTACACTGACCTTCCTGTGATACTGTACCTAGCAGATACTGTACACTGACCTTCCTGTGATACTGTACCCAGCAGATACTGTACACTGACCTTCCTGTGATACTGTACCCAGCAGATACTGTACACTGACATTCCTGTGATACTGTACCCAGCAGATACTGTACACTGACCTTCCTGTGATACTGTACCCAGCAGATACTGTACACTGATCTTCCTGTGATACTGCACCCAGCAGATACTGTACACTGATCTTCCTGTGATACTACACCCAGCAGATACTGTACACTGATCGTCCTGTGATACTGTACCCATCAGATACTGTACACTGACCTTCCTGTGATACTGTGCACCCAGCAGATACTGTACACTGACCTTCCTGTGATACTGTACCCAGCAGATACTGTACACTGACCTTCCTGTGATACTGTACCCAGCAGATACTGTACACTGACCTTCCTGTGATACTGTACCCAGCAGATACTGTACACTGACATTCCTGTGATACTGTACCCAGCAGATACTGTACACTGACCTTCGTGTGATACTGTACCCAGCAGATACTGTACACTGACTTTCCTGTGATACTGTGCACCCAGCAGATACTGTACACTGATCTTCCTGTGATACTACACCCAGCAGATACTGTACACTGATCGTCCTGTGATACTGTACCCATCAGATACTGTACACTGACCTTCCTGTGATACTGTACCCAGCAGATACTGTACACTGATCGTCCTGTGATACTGTACCCATCAGATACTGTACACTGACCTTCCTGTGATACTGTACCCAGCAGATACTTTACACTGACTTTCCTGTGATACTACACCCAGCAGATACTGTACACTGACCTTCCTGTGATACTGTACCCAGCAGATACTGTACACTGATCTTCCTGTGATACTACAACCAGCAGATACTGTACACTGACCTTCCGGTGATACTGTGAACCCAGCAGATACTGTACACTGACCTTCCTGTGATACGGCACCCAGCAGATACTGTACACTGACCTTCCTGTGATACTGTACCCAGCAGATACTGTACACTGATCTTCCTGTGATACTACAACCAGCAGATACTGTACACTGACCTTCCGGTGATACTGTGTACCCAGCAGATACTGTACACTGACTTTCCTGTGATACTGTGCACCCAGTAGATACTGTACACTGACCTTCCTGTGATACTGTACCCAGCAGATACTGTACACTGACATTCCTGTGATACTGTACCCAGCAGATACTGTACACTGACGTTCCTGTGATACTGTGTACCCAGCAGATACTGTACACTGGCCTTCCTGTGATACTGCACACAGCATATACTGTACACTGACCTTCCTGTGATACTGTACCCAGCAGATACTGTACACTGACCTTCCTGTGATACTGCACCCAGCAGATACTGTACACTGACCTTCCTGTGATACTGTGTACCCAGCAGATACTGTACACTGACCTTCCTGTGATACTGTACCCCGCAGATACTGTACACTGACCTTCCTGTGATACTGTACCCAGCAGATACTGTACACTGACCTTCCGGTGATACTGTACCCAGCAGATACTGTACACTGACCTTCCTGTGATACTGTACCCAGCAGATACTGTACACTGACCTTCCTGTGATACTGTGTACCCAGTAGATACTGTACACTGACCTTCCTGTGATACTGTACCCAGCAGATACTGTACACTGACCTTCTTGTGATACTGTACCCAGCAGATACTGTACACTGACGTTCCTGTGATACTGTACCCCGCAGATACTGTACACTGACCTTCCTGTGATACTGTACCCAGCAGATACTGTACACTGACCTTCCGGTGATACTGTACCCAGCAGATACTGTACACTGACCTTCCTGTGATACTGTACCCAGCAGATACTGTACACTGACCTTCCTGTGATACTGTGTACCCAGTAGATACTGTACACTGACCTTCCTGTGATACTGTACCCAGCAGATACTGTACACTGACCTTCCTGTGATACTGTACCCAGCAGATACTGTACACTGACGTTCCTGTGATACTGTACCCCGCAGATACTGTACACTGACCTTCCTGTGATACTGTACCCAGCAGATACTGTACACTGACCTTCCTGTGATACTGTACCCAGCAGGTACTTTACACTGACCTTCCTGTGATACTGTACCCAGCAGATACTGTACACTGACCTTCCTGTGATACTGTACCCAGCAGATACTGTACACTGACCTTCCTGTGATACTGTACCCAGCAGATACTGTACACTGACGTTCCTGTGACACTGTGCACCCAGCAGATACTGTACACTGACCTTCCGGTGATACTGTGCACCCAGCAGATACTGTACACTGACCTTCCTGTGATACTGCACCCAGCAGATACTGTACACTGACCTTCCGGTGATACTGTGCACCCAGCAGATACTGTACACTGACCTTCCTGTGATACTGTACCCCGCAGATACTGTACACTGACGTTCCTGTGATACTGTGTACCCAGCAGATACTGTACACTGACCTTCCTGTGATACTGTACCCAGCAGATACTGTACACTGACCTTCCTGTGATACTGTGTACCCAGCAGATACTGTACACTGACCTTCCTGTGATACTGTACCCCGCAGATACTGTACACTGACGTTCCTGTGATACTGTACCCAGCAGATACTGTACACTGACCTTCCTGTGATACTGTACCCAGCAGATACTGTACACTGACCTTCCTGTGATACTGTACCCAGCAGATACTGTACACTGACCTTCCTGTGATACTGTACCAAGCCTTTACGTACAGTAAGTTTCCTACGGGACTAAACCCATCCGCCACTGAATACGAAACTTTGTGTTGGATGATGCCGATCAGATGTTATACATTGCTGTTCCTGTGAAACTGTACTCAATAGCTATAGTACAGTGACCTTCCTGTGGCTCTGTCACCACGAGGAACCACTGCCTTTCTGCCATGGGTGGGAGCCATCGTATTGAAAAGATTAGTTAGTATGATACTGAGATGATTATGCATATTAATGTTTCCTGTCTATGTTGTGAAATTTATCTAATTGTCACTTGCGGGGCTGCAATCGCAGCAACAACACAGCTTTAATACTCAGATTATCTTTCTTTCTAACACCGTGTTTAAAAATACTTTCTCTGCAGACAACCCAAGATACCCATGAACCAGATTGATGAATCACACATTCTGATCCACGCACTAAAGGATGCGAATCTCCCCAAGTTCCTGGCTGAAGATGTCCCTTTGTTTGTGAACATTCTGGATGATCTCTTTCCAGGACTGACTACACCGAGAACAGAAACCCACCTATTGCAGGTGATGTGATGACAGTAATCCTTCCAATCTTCACATGGCCTTCTGCACTGGAAATTCTATGATTCTATGTCGCTTATCTCAAACCAGCTGAAAATTTCCCTGAGAATTCCACCTCAAATGTATTTGGAATGCAGCAGTTACCTGGCACCAGCTCTCTCCTAACATCAGCTCTCTCCTAAAACCAGTGATTCTGATTCTAGTTTCACCAGTGACCCTCCCAGCCATTCTCCATGTATTAAGATTGTTATTGTCAGTGAACTCTGTACAACAGTGAACATCACCATCAAGATCAAGGTGGCACGGTGGCACAGTGGGTAGCACTGCTGCCTCACAGCGCCAGGGATCTGGATTCTATTCCATACTCGGGTGACTGTCTGTGTGGAGTCTGCACTTCCTCCTTGTGTCTCCGTGGTTTTCCTCCGGGTGCCCTAATTTCCTCCCACAGTCCAAAGATGTGCAGGTTAGGTGGATTGACCATGATAAATTGCCCTTAGTGTCCAAAAGGTTAGGTGGGGTTACTGGGTTACTGGAATAGGGTGAAGGCGTGGGCTTAAGTACGGTGTTCTTTCCAAGGGCCGGTGCAAACTCAATGGGCCGAATGGCCTCCTTCTGCTCTGTCGGGATTCTATGATTCTGCCCTCATCTCACACTCCCAGCAGGATCACTGTATAGTGTTCAGAGGTGATGACCCTGCCATCCCTTCCCCTCCACTCCCGACACACTCCCTGCTTTCCACTCCTTATTGTAAAACCAGTCACAGAACAACAGACTTGTAATACCCCCGTGTCTACGTGGGTTTCTTCTGGGTGCTCCGGTTTCCTCCCACAAGTCCCGAAAGACTGTTCGGTAATTTGGACATTCTGAATTCTCCCTCTGTGACCCGAACAGGTGCTGGAATATGGCGACTAGGGGCTTTTCACAGTAACTTCATTGCAGTGTTAATGTCAGCCTAGTTGTGACAATAAAGATTATTATTATCAGAGAAGGAGACCACTTGGCTCATCTTCACCAGCTCTCCAAATGAGAAGTCCACCTCTTGCCATTCCTCACTTTCCAACTGTAACTCCGTTAACAGTCAAATTCCCTTTTAAACGTCTCAATTCCACCAGACTCAGTGTATTCCAGACCTTAACCACTTGATGTGTGAAAATCTATTCCTAATGTCACCTTTGGTTCTTTTACTAACTACATTGAATTCAGTCAGCCTCTCATGATTTTTGGACACCTCTCTTTCCTAAAATGAATTTATCGGATGTGGGCATCGCTAGTTAGGCCAGCATTTGTTGCCAATCGCTGTTGCCCTTCAGAAGTTGGTGGTGAGTTGCCTTATTGAACCACAGGAATCCCTGAGGTGTAGGTACACCCACAGTGCTGTGAGGGAGGGAGTTCCAGCATTTAGTCCCAGCGACAGTGAAGGAACGGTGATATATTTCCAAGTCAGGGTGGTGAGTGACTTGGAGGGGAACCTCCAGCTGGTGGGGTTCATGGAATCATAGAATTTACAGTGTAGAAGGAGGCCATTAGGCCCGTCGAGTCTGCATCGGCCCATGGAAAGAGCAGCCCACTTAAGCCCACACCTCCACCCTATCCTCGTAACCCAGTAACCCCACCAAACCTTTTTGGACACTAAGGGCAATTTAGGCTGGCCAATCCACCCAACCTGCACATCTTTGGATTGTGGGAGGAAACCGGAGCAACCGGAGGACAACACGCAGACACGGGGAGAACGTGCAGACTCCGCACAGACAGTGACCCAAGCCGGGAATCGAACAAGATGATGCTAGTTGCACTGGAGCATGCCCATCTCATTGATGGGCTGGGGCCAGAGGGTACCAAGGAGGGTGGCCAGGGGAGGCCCATGGCGTTAAGTTCACAGTGGGCAGTCAGTGGCGTGCACAGCTGCATGGCTGCCTTGCATGTTGCTGAAATGGTGGTCCATGCCCGTCCACCCCAACTCCACAGCTAAGCACCTGGAAAGGGCCCCTCCTCCCAGCTACACATCCCCAAGCCCTGGCAGAAGCCGCCCAGGCCAGTGCACAACTGTCAGCACATGATAGTGATGTTGGACATTTCTGTACCCTCTCTCTCCCTCAGCAGCCACGTCACCTGTTTCCCAATTGTAAATACCACATGTGAACATCGCCATTGGTAATTCCCCCCTGGTGGAGGCGGAGCATTGCGGGGCCAGGAAATTGCCGGGTCGGGCCAATTAATGATATGCCAATAGCATTTACTGTACAGTTTGCATGCCAGCATGCAGCGTGGAAAGCTGTCGAGGTACCGGAGGCTGGTATCCTGTCGAGCGCCTGGTGCCGGCCTCGATTTTCGGCTGACGTACGATTCTTCCCTGATCACGTTTCCCAATTCTGAGTCGCTGGATGGAGAACCCAGCCCTATGTCCTCCCGCTGGAGGAGAATTGCACTTAATCTCCGATCCCCTGGGATCGCAAATGAGGAAGCATGTCACGACGAATAGGGGCCTGTTGGGTCGCGATTGGCTACACCGGCTGCTGTTGGATTGGCAACATATCCTCCAAGTGGGTTCTGGAGGTTTATGTGTGGTACTGAGCAGTTTCCCTGAGGTTTTCCACCCTGGCTTGGGTACAATTAAAGGGGCTGTGACCAAGATCCCAGGGGACCTGGAGGCCTAGCCACAATATTTGCCTGTCCTCCCGGTTCCCTACACTTTAGTGGAAAAGGTTGAGAACAAACTTTTTGTTTGGGCATCATTAGGCCTGTGCGCTTCGCTGATATGGAGGTGCTGGTGGTCCCCGTCATAAAGTCGGATAATACAGTCCGAATCTGCGGAGGTTCGAAATTGCCTGTGAACACAGCTTCATGATTAGATCACTATCCTTTACCCTGCATCGAGGATCTACATACTACATTGGCCGGTGTCTGTACATTGATGAAACTGGACATGAGCAATGATTATCTGAAGATGGAGCTCCATGAATCCTCACTGAAGTACGTTACGATCAATATGCACAAGGAACTATATGAGTGCACCGGCTCCCGTTTTGGAGTATCCTCGGTATCTGCAGTTTTCCAGTGCATCATGGAGAACATCCTGTGCAGAATGCCGCATGTTCCAGATTAATTAGAGAACATGCTAGTCATAGGGGCCACGGACCAGAAACATTTGCAGAATCTTGAGACAGTGTTGTAGCATTTTTAAGAGTATTGGGTCCACCTGCGCTGCGCGAAGTGTGTGTTTCTTGTGAGAGAAGTCGTATATTTGGTGTATCGGATAGACCGGGATGGCCTGCACCCAGTCACCGTGAAAGTGAAAGCCGCCAAACAGGCCCCACACCATGGAGCCTTTTCTCACATTGGACAATTATTAAGGCAGGTTCATTCCGAATTTAGCAACCGTCCTGCACCCCCCCCTCCCCCCTCACTTGCTCCCCAAGAAGCACCAGTATTGGAAGTGGAACAAAGAACAAAGAAAATTACAGCACAGGAACAGGCCCTTCGGCCCTCCCAACCTGTGCCGATCCAGATCCTTTATCTAAACCTGTCTCCTATTTTCCAAAGTCTACTTCCCTCTGTTCCCGCCCGTTCATATATCTGTCTCGATGCTTCTTAAATGATGCTATCGTGCCCGCCTCTACCACCTCTGCTGGTAAAGCGTTCCAGGCAACCACCACCCTCTGTGTAAAAAACTTTCCATGCACATCTCCCTTAAACTTTCCCCCTCTCACTTTGAAATCGTGACCCCTTGTAACTGACACCCCCACTCTTGGGAAAAGCTTGTTGCTATCCACCCAGTCCATACCTCTCATAATTTTGTAGACCTCAATCAGGTCCCCCCTCAACCTCCGTCTTTCCAACGAAAACAATCCTAATCTACTCAACCTTTCTTCATAGCTAGCACCCTCCATACCAGGCAACATCCTGGTGAACCTCCTCTGCACCCTCTCTAAAGCATCCACATCCTTCTGGTAATGTGGCGACCAGAACTGCACGCAATATTCCAAATGTGGCCCAACCAAAGTCCGATACAACTGTAACATGACCTGCTGACTCTTGTACTCAATACCCCGTCCGATGAAGGCAAGCATGCTGTATGCCTTCTTGCCCACTCTATCAACCTGCGTTGCCACCTTCAGGGTACAATGGACCTGAACTCCCAGATCTCAGGATGAAGGTCAAAGGGCGGATGTCCTCTTCCAAGTTGTTGACGCATTGCAATCCTTTGAAACCATTATTAGTAACATGCGATGCGTCGCTATATGAGTTTGGGGCAGTACTGTCTCACCGGATGAACAATGGCCATGATCTTCCAATCGCTTTTGCCTCATGGACACTGGCTGCGGCTGAGCAAAAGTACAAACATCAAAAAAGGTCTGGCAGCCGTATTTGGTGTAAAGCGGTTTCATCAGCACATCTATGGCTGCGATTACTTCATCACCATTAATCACAAGCAGCTGCTGGGCCTCTTCCATAAAGCGAAGGCGATCCCACCAATTGCTTCTGCAAGGATTCAGCGCTGGGTCTTGTTATTGGCTGCTTATCACTAGTCTTTTGAGCACCGCCCAGGGACTCAGATAGGAACATAGGAGAAGAAGAATTGGGAGCACAATTGTATCGCTCCCCTCTCCATTCCTCTCCACCTACACTCCAAATCCATCTGTTCACTTCCTCTCCCCTCCCTTCCCTTCCTCTATACTCACCACCCCTTCACTCCCCAACATTTTTCTCACCTCTGCTCTTTCGATTGCATTCTCCTTATCATAACTTATGAAGAAAGATTTAAATAGGTTGGGCCTATACCCTGTGGTGATCACAAGTTAACTAGATGCAATACAACTGAGCAAACACTAGAGGGGGCACGGGAGAGCCATATAAATAGACGGGGACAGGAAGTGAGGACACACTTCACAGACGGCAGAACTTGGAGCAGGACACATGCCAGCTAGGAACACTGAAGGTAGCCATAGGTAACAGCACTGAAGAGAGAACGAACTCACAATAAAGCATCTTCTCCACATTTGAGACTACGAGCTTTATTAAGACACGAGTAACAACACATGGTACCCAGGAGTGGCTTCAGACGCTTACTACAGGACAACTCAGTGGCAGACACAGAAAGCTCAAAATGGCATGGAAATCTCCTACTGGACATTCGACTTGGGAAGACATCGCTAATTCGAGGATGTGGCTTGGATACCCAGAGCAGCTAGACCTGACTGGCAATGTAAGAGGTGTCTGGAAAAGGTTTAAACAAATGTTTGATTTGGATCTCGTAGCTAATGAGGTACAAGACGCCTCCGACAACATTAAAATAGCAATTCTCACCGCAGGGCCTGTAAATAGGAAAGTTTATAATGGATTTAAATACTCAAAAGATGAAGACAGAAACAGCTTACAAACGTTACTAAACAAATTTGAAAAGTACTGTGAGAAATTTGAACAGCAAGACATACTCAGAGTCCAAACTGCACAGAGACTGAGTGATGCAAAACTTAAAAAATCACGAAAAGAACAAGAAATCGCGAATGAAAAGTACAGATCAAAAAGAAGAAATAACAAGAATTTCTCACAAAGCCAAAATGCTGAAACCCAGTCCAAATCGGGAAGAGAAGGTAACTTACAACTTTTAGAAATCCAGTCCAGATGGGACAGAAAAATCGCTGAAATCCGCGAAAAAATGGCGTCGGAGCACATTTTGCAGTCTCCGGTAAGCAAAGAACTACAAATTGCGTCTGCGCATGCGCCGGAACCGGAAGCCGCGCATGCGCAGTTTAAAAAATATCGCGGTGCCGATCGTTATGCGCATGCGCAAGCCGCGCATGCGCAGTCAAAAAAAGTTTTGGTCGCGGATAGTTATGCGCATGCGCAAGCCACGCATGCGCAGTCAAAAAAAGTTTTGGTCGCGGATCGTTATGCGCATGCGCAAGCCACGCATGCGCAGTCAAAAAAAGTTTTGGTCGCGGATCGTAATGCGCATGCGCACGCCGCGCATGCGCAATGGAAACAAAACCGCACAGTGAAGGAGGAAGGCCGATTTGCGCATGCGCAATGCATTCCTGCGTGTGACGTCATGGCGTCTGAGCATCCCGACCACGCCCACTTAAAAGGGAAATGCCCGAAAATTGCAAACAAGACACTTAAAGTGGTAAACACAAATTTTATTGCCTCAGAACACAGAAAAACGCCTGAACTTAAACCAACAGTTAAAAACAACTTGCACAACACCCTGAAAAAAGCAGTCTGCACCACCCAAAGTGAAGAGAACAAAAGAATTCCGAAACAACAAAAGATGATTTGTTTTTCAAAGATTACCTCTCAGACATGGCTGAGTCAGTCGGATATGCTTATCACAGCATCAGCGACACGGTCGCAAAGCACAACACGAACCAACTCGTGGTAGATGAATCCAACCAAGATGATTTGGTTTTCAAAGAACACTACTCAGACATGGCTGAGTCAGTCGGATATGCTTATCACAGCATCAGCGACACGGTCGCAAAGCACAACACGAACCAACTCGTGGTAGATTAAATCCAACCAAGATGATTTGGTTTTCAAAGAACACTACTCAGACATGGCTGAGTCAGTCGGATATGCTTATCACAGCATCAGCGACGCGGTCGCAAAGTTCAACACGAATCAACTCGTGGTAGAAGAAGCCAATGAAGATGAAATGGGTATCAAAGAATACTACTCAGACATGGAGGAGTTATTTGGACATGCTGATCACAGCATCAGCGACACCGTTGCAAAGCTCAACACGACTCTACTCATGGTAGATGAATCCAACACCATGATGCCATGGCAGCTCGTCGATACATTGGATGACAGCAATACCCTAGACGAAGACGACGCCACACAGAGAGCACAGGAAGACTCCACAGAGCGAGCGATGACAGGCTCCACAGTGCGAGTGATGAAAGACTCCAAAAGGGATGCAAGCAAACACTCCCTGGCGAACACCATGCATGAACAAGACCATGAAGGTAAACCCGCAGTATCTGAGCAACCGCAAGCAGACTATGAAAGTCTACCAAGCTCACAGGAACAAGAAGAAGACAACGTACATCTAACCACTGACACCATGCATGCGCAAGACGATGAAGGTCAACCTGCCATATCTGAGCAACCACAAGCAGACTATGAAAGTCTAACAAGCTCACATGAACAAGAAGAAGACAATGCACCTCTACCCACTGCATGCGAAGACAGTGACAAGGTGATCACACTCGACGTACAGGATCACAGCGAGACTGACAGTTCTCAGCTTGTCTGTACCGAAGCACAGAGCGAAAACAGTAACAAGGTGATCGCACTCGACGTACAGGATCACAGTGAGACTGACAGTTCTCAGCTTGTCTGTACAGAAGCACAGAGTCGGGCCACCCAACAGTCCAGAGAGACGATGCCGAAAGAAAACTTGCAGATTTTGACTCCAGAAGAGGAGCACCTGGAGTCCAGAGAGACAACGCCGAAAGAAACCATGCAGATTCTGACTCCAGAAGAGGAGCACCTGGAGTCCAGAGAGACCAAGCAAAAAGAAACCATGCAGATTTTGACTCCAGAAGAGGAGCACCTGGAGTCCAGTGAGACAACATCAACAGAAATCATGAAGATTTCAACTCCAGAAGCGGAGCACCAAGAGTCTAGAGAGACCACGTCAAGTGAAATCATGCAGATTTGGACTCCAGAACAGGAGCGCCAAGAGTCCGGAGACACCACGTCAACTGAAATCATGCAGATTTGGACTCCAGAAGAGGAGCGCCAGAAGTCCACAGACACCACGTCAATTGTAATCATGGAGGTTTTGACTCCAGAAGAGGAGCGCCAAGAATCCAGAGACACCGCGTCAAATGGAATCGAGAAGAATTTGACTCCGGAAGAGGAGCACCAAGAAAGCAAAGATGAGGAATCCAATTCTCCACAAATGATTGATGTCACCTGCACCGATGCAACGTCAGATCATTCGCACCACTCTCGAGACGAAATGCTCAATGACTCAAATTATCCACTCGGGACACGAATAGAGTATAACAAGAAAAACAACAGTCAAAAGAAGCACAGCAGAAACGGGACAAACAACAGCAAGAACAAAAGCAACATGAAGCGCGACAAGACCAACAACAATAGCAAGAAGCACAGCAGAAACGAGAACAACAACAGAAAGAACAAAAGCAACATGAAGCGCGACAAGACAAACACCAAAGTCAGACACAAAGATAGCGACAACGACAGAGACAGAGACAACAAGAACGGCAACGAAAACAACAAAGTCAGGAACAAAGATAGCGACAACACCAAAGACAGAAACGACAAAAACAGCAACACGAACGGCAACGAAAACAACAAAGTCAGGAACAACGACAGTGCCAACACCAAAGACAGAAACGACAAAAACAGCAACAAGTACGGCAACGAAAACAACAAAAACAGGAACGACAGAAACAACAGCAATGAAACAACGACTTTGCACAATGGTACAATGGCACAATGGTACGACTCGGCACATGTAGGACAATGCCACAGCTCACTGCAAAACGATGACAAGACTACAAACATGTCATGGGATGACAACGAATCGCACAAACTCACGTCTGCTCCAGAACGAGCAAGCACACCAGCATCCAAGGCGGATGAGACAATAAATCAACACCACAAGCACAAAAAAAAAAAAAAAAGTCCATGCCAGTCAACATCAGTGAGGTGACCATGCAAACACCTCGGGATGATGCAGTGGGTACTTAAAATAATAAGGAACACCAACAACATTCACAGCGGACTTGCAATATCAATATCACCACGTCATCAACAACAAAAAGAAAAAAAAAGCTCTGAACAAATTCATCAAGTTTGGACTCATAAATGTTTTTATTAAGATTGGACATATAACTACATTGGCTTTGTACAATATGCAATAGCACCATCACCTGCATAGATACGCATATCATAAGTAACTGTTTTCTATCATTTTCTTTAACGATGTACAGCAAATATGTAAAGAGAAAAAGGGGGATGTGGTAATCGTAGATTTACTAGATACAAAAACAACTGAGCAAACACCAGAGGGAGAGCTATAAATACACCGGGACAGGATGTACAATTTTCTTTAACGATGTACAGAAAATATGTAAAGAGAAAAAGGGGGATGTGGTGATCACAAGTTAACTAGATGCAATACAACTGAGCAAACACTAGAGGGGGCACGGGAGAGCCATATAAATAGACGGGGACAGGAAGTGAGGACACACTTCACAGACGGCAAAACTTGGAGCAGGACACACGCCAGCTAGGAACACTGAAGGTAGCCATAGGTAACAGCACTGAAGAGAGAACGAACTCACAATAAAGCATCTTCTCCACATTTGAGACTACGAGCTTTATTAAGACACGAGTAACATATACCCATTAGAGATCAGAGGAATGAGAGATGATCTTATTGAAAAATATAAAATCCTGAGGGGATTTGATAAGGATACACACTGAGAGGATGTTTGGGGGAGAATGGAACCCTAGGACACAGTTTAAAAATAAGAGTCCTCCCTTTTAAGCAGAGATGAGGAGAAATGTTTTCTCTCAGAGGGTCATCAGAATTCTCTTCCCCAGAAAGCAATGGAGGCTGTAATACTGAATATATTAATGGCAGAGTTTGATAGATTTTTGATAGACAAGGGAGTCAAGGGTTATGGAGGACAGATAACAAAGTGGAGTTGACGCCAGGATCCTACCTAATGGCGGAGCAGGTCAGATGGCCTGCTTCTATTCCTCAGTCCAATGTTCCCATGTTCCCGTCTACTCCCCCAAATGCCTTCCATCGTTCTCCAACGCTGTCTGTGGTCCATTGGCACTGAGGCCAAGAACATCACTTCCCAGTGTGAACTCTGTTAACTTAACACTGCTACACCCATGGAGCTGAGAGTCACCACTTCTGATAGTTAGTACGACAATTCACCCAGTGGACAACAGTTTAAACAACTTTACACTTGTCCTGCCAGGGCTGCCATTCCATAACATGCTGAGCTGAGACAATTGGCTAGGCCAGGATTTATTGCTCATCCCTTAAATAGGGCCTGGTCAGCTGCCTTCTTGAACCAGTGCAGACCACGTGGTAAATATATAGTATATTGCCAGTGGTGCGAACCTGTAGTTGTTATAGCTGAATGGGAAGATCCCAAAATGGAATCTTGGCTCAAAAGAGCATCAGTGGAATTCTCTGTCGGTGGGATCCTCTAGTCTGCCGGCAGCGCACCCACGTCCATGGATATCCCGCCACAATGGGAAACTCCATTGGCCGGCTATGGGAACAGAGAATCCCGCTGCCGGTGGGAGAGCACCGCACTGGAAAACGCGGCTATGGGAACAGAGAATCCCGCTGCCGGTGGGAGAGCACCGTGCTGGAAAACCCGGCTGTGGGAACAGAGAATCCCGCTGCCGGTGGGAGAGCACCGTGCTGGAAAACGCGGCTATGGGAACAGAGAATCCCGCTGCCGGTGGGATAGCACCGTGCTGGAAAACGCGGCTGTGGGAACAGAGAATCCCGCTGCCGGTGGGATAGCACCGTGCTGGAAAACGCGGCTATAGGAACAGAGAATCCCGCTGCCGATGGGAGAGCACCGTGCCGGAAAACGCGGCTGTGGGAACAGAGAATCCCGCTGCCGGTGGGATAGCACCGCGCTGGAAAACGCGGCTATGGGAACAGAGAATCCAGCTGCCGGTGGGAGAGCACCACGCTGGAAAACGCGGCTGCGGGAACAGAGAATCCCGCTGCCGGTGGGAGAGCACCGTGCTGGAAAACGCGGCTATGGGAACAGAGAATCCCGCTGCCGGTGGGATAGCACCGTGCTGGAAAACGCGGCTGGCAGCACAGAGAATCCCACTGCCGGTGGGATAGCACCGTGCTGGAAAACGCGGCTGTGGGAACAGAGAATCCCGCTGCCGGTGGGAGAGCACCGTGCTGGAAAACGCGGCTGCAGGAACAGAGAATCCCGCTGCTGGTGGGAGAGCACCGCGCTGGAAAACGCGGCTGCAGGAACAGAGAATCCCGCTGCCGGTGGGAGAGCACCACGCTGGAAAACGCGGCTATGGGAACAGAGAATCCCGCTGCCGGTGGGAGAGCACCGTGCCGGAAAACGCGGCTATGGGAACAGAGAATCCCGCTGCCGGTGGGATAGCACCGTGCTGGAAAACGCGGCTGTGGGAACAGAGAATTCCGCTGCCGGTGGGAGAGCACCGTGCCGGAAAACGCGGCTATGGGAACAGAGAATCCCGCTGCTGGTGGGAGAGCACCGTACCGGAAAACGCGGCTATGGGAACAGAGAATCCCACTGCCGGTGGGAGAGCACCGCGCTGGAAAACGCGGCTATGGGAACAGAGAATCCCGCTGCTGGTGGGAGAGCACCGTGCTGGAAAACGCGGCTATGGGAACAGAGAATCCCGCTGCCGGTGGGAGAGCACCGTGCTGGAAAACGCGGCTGTGGGAACAGAGAATCCCGCTGCCGGTGGGAGAGCACCGTGCTGGAAAACGCGGCTATGGGAACAGAGAATTCCGCTGCTAGTGGGAGAGCACCGTGCTGGAAAACGCGGCTGTGGGAACAGAGAATCCCGCTGCCGGTGGGAGAGCACCGAGCCGGAAAACACGGCTGCAGGAACAGAGAATCCCGCTGCCGGTGGGATAGCACCGTGCTGGAAAACGCGGCTGTGGGAACAGAGAATCCCGCTGCCGGTGGGAGAGCACCGTGCTGGAAAACGCGGCTATGGGAACAGAGAATCCCGCTGCCGGTGGGATAGCACCGTGCTGGAAAACGCGGCTGGCAGCACAGAGAATCCCGCTGCTGGTGGGAGAGCACCGTACCGGAAAACGCGGCTATGGGAACAGAGAATCCCGCTGCCGGTGGGATAACACCGTGCTGGAAAACGTGGCTGGCAGCACAGAGAATCCCGCTGCCGGTGGGAGAGCACCGTGCTGGAAAACGTGGCTGGCAGCACAGAGAATCCCGCTGCCGGTGGGAGAGCACCGTGCTGGAAAACGTGGCTGGCAGCACAGAGAATCCCGCTGCCGGTGGGAGAGCACCGTGCTGGAAAACGCGGCTGTGGGAACAGAGAATCCCGCTGCCAGTGGGAGAGCACCGTGCTGGGAAACGCGGCTGTGGGAACAGAGAATCCCGCTGCCGGTGGGAGAGCACCGTGCTGGAAAACGCGGCTGTGGGAACAGAGAATCCCGCTGCCGGTGGGAGAGCACCGTGCCGGAAAACGCGGCTGCGGGAACAGAGAATCCCGCTGCCGGTGGGAGAGCACCGCGCTGGAAAACCCGGCTGTGGGAACAGAGAATCCCGCTGCCGGTGGGAGAGCACCGCGCTGGAAAACCCGGCTGTGGGAACAGAGAATCCCGCTGCCGGTGGGAGAGCACCGCGCTGGAAAACGCGGCTGTGGGAACAGAGAATCCCGCTGCTAGTGGGAGAGCACCGTGCTGGAAAACGCGGCTATGGGAACAGAGAATCCCACTGCCAGTGGGAGAGCACCGCGCTGGAAAACGCGGCTGCAGGAACAGAGAATCCCGCTGCCGGTGGGAGAGCACCGTGCTGGAAAACGCGGCTATGGGAACAGAGAATCCCGCTGCCGGTGGGAGAGCACCGCGCTGGAAAACACGGCTGCAGGAACAGAGAATCCCGCTGCCGGTGGGAGAGCACCGCGCTGGAAAACCCGGCTGTGGGAACAGAGAATCCAGCTGCCGGTGGGATAACACCGTGCTGGAAAACGCGGCTGTGGGAACAGAGAATCCCGCTGCCGGTGGGATAACACCGTGCTGGAAAATGCGGCTGTGGGAACAGAGAATCCCGCTGCCGGTGGGAGAGCACCGCGCTGGCAAACACGGCTGCAGGAACAGAGAATCCCGCTGCCGGTGGGAGAGCACCGCGCTGGAAAACACGGCTGCAGGAACAGAGAATCCCGCTGCCGGTGGGATAACACCGTGCTGGAAAACGCGGCTGGCAGCACAGAGAATCCCGCTGCCGGTGGGAGAGCACCGTGCTGGAAAACGCGGCTATGGGAACAGGGAATCCCGCTGCCGGTGGGAGAGCACCGTGCTGGAAAACGCGGCTATGGGAACAGAGAATCCCGCTGCCGGTGGGAGAGCACCGTGCCGGAAAACGCGGCTGTGGGAACAGAGAATCCCGCTGCCGGTGGGAGAGCACCGTGCCGGAAAACGCGGCTGTGGGAACAGAGAATCCCGCTGCCGGTGGGAGAGCACCGTGCTGGAAAACGCGGCTGGCAGCACAGAGAATCCAGTCCCATAAATGTTACTTTTTAAATATATAATATATAATGGAGGAACAGATTCATAGGATCACTAATTCGTTTAATAACAAGGAAAAAAACTAATTAAACATGAAAAGTTTAATTATTATACAATACTCCTTTACTCCCTCCTTATCTCAACAATTAGACACAGTTTTTTGGATTAACACGGATTACAAAGTACGTCTTAACCTACAATAGTCTCATTAATACAAAGTCCCTTTTAAGCAACAGGATGACTGTGGGTAAATACACACTCCACTCTGAACCGCAGGTTAATGTTTGTGAATGTCTCCTCAGAATCTCTCCTGATGATTGTCACTTGAATAATAATATTGTTTATTGTCACGAGTAGGCTTCAGTGAAGTTACTGTGAAAAGCCCCTAGGCGCCACATTCCGGCGCCAGTTCGGGGAGGCTGGTATGGGAATTGAACCAGCGCTGCTGCCTTGTTCTGCATTACAAGTCAGCTATTTGCCCACTGTGCTAAACCAGCTCCTAAGTGTTTCCAAACTCTCAAAAACCTCTTCAAATCTTCTGTCATAATTAAGCTTTTTCTTGCCTTCTGAAATCCAGTCCAGATTACACTTTTACAACAATTCAGCCAAGGATTTGACACCACCACCTTTTAGGAATTCCTTCCCTCGACTGCTTTTGCATAAACTCTGAGATCCAGCCATCGATTTCCGTAGTGATATCATCTCATGTTCCACATGCTGTAGTAAAATCTCACATGTCTGAAAATCATTTCAGATATTTTTAGAACCCTACAGGAGTCCCATGGATCTGCAAACCCAGAGTCCCTGTGGCCTCACCTGAGAACGATTTGCCCAGATGATGGGGGCAGGGCAACCCCTTTTTCCTAGGATTGCTGGGACATAAATTCCCTGGCCTGGGTGTGGGTTGGGCCCAGGAGACCCTTCGTGGAGGACGAGGTGTAAATAGTAAGGAGAATAAATCAAAACCTTTCTACAGTCAATGCTTCTAATTGGTCGCTTGCCTGAGACTTTACAGATATCTTTCTAGCCTCTCAGCTCTGTCTGTCTTTACTGAACAGTGCTCTGTTCCAGTACTTTAACCTCAGACTTTTAGGAAATTTCTCTTGTTCCTTTACTATTCTTCAGAACCATGCACTTGTTTTCTTAACCATTATTCCACGGTTATTCCATAGCAAAGCTGAGAGATCTTCCCTCCTCTCTAGCCTTCGAGGCTAACTGCTAATAGCGGAGCTGTGACATCTGCCTTCAAATCATAGATTCCGACAATACAGAAGGCCATTCGGCCCATCAGGTCAGCTCTCTGAAAGAACACCAAAAGGTTCACTACCCCGCCCTATCTCTGAAACCCCATCTAACCTGCACATCTTTGGAGACTAAAGGCAATTTAGCATGGCCTGTCCACATAATCTGCACATCAGCATCTGGAGGAAACCCATGCAAACACAGGGAGAATATACAAACTCCACACAGATAAAGCTGGAATTGAACCCATGTCCCTGGTGCTGTGTAGTCTTCAACAACAATCAAATTAACTAAACTAAAACTTAATAGCTTCTCTACCTTCCAGGACCCCAGTCACCATGCAACCACTGCTGTTTTATTTATTCTTCACGCCGTAGCCCCCTCTAAGCACAATCGAAACACAGTTGGAACTTAACCAACCCCCACACATTCAAACACTTTTGCCCAACATGAACCTTACTGTAGGTTTTACCATTCCAGGCACACAAACATTCAATCAAACCCACTTAAAACTATACCTTATTTATAATATTTGCCAATGCAAATATAAATCCCTGAAAACTACTTTATTTTCCTAACACCAGGACTCTACAGGAAATGTCCCATTTTGCTGCCAAAGCCATTTTGGAATCAGAGATGTGATTGACAGCCTGGGAAATAAAATAAAGGCTGTCATTGAAGTGCTGCTACCACACATTTACAGAGCCAGCTGATTACAGTATAAATAGGATTGCAGATTTAGAAAATGGAAGTTGAAACTTACTTGTCACATTCAGCATCTTGTTAACACGGAAACTGTAGTTATTGCACGAGAGAAGGTAGAGGAGATTCACCAGGATATTGTGTGGGCTGGATCGTTTCAGCTGTCCAGAGACACTGGGCCTGTGTTCCCTGGAACAGGGAAGGCTGACGGGGTTCTGATTGAAATGTATAAAATTATGAGGGATATAGGAAGGCACTTTTCCCCTTAGTGGAGGGGTCAATAGCCAGGGGTCTTAGATTTAAGATACGGGCAGGAGATTTAGAGGAGCTGTGAGGTAAATCATTTTCACCCAGAAGGCGGTTCGAGTCTGGAACTCACTGCCTGAAAGGGTGGTAGAGACGGGTAGCCTCAGAACTTTTAAGACGTATTTAAAGAGCACTTGAAATGCCATAGCATTTATATAGGGCCACGGACCAAGTGCTGGAAAATGGGATTAGAATGGTTAGGTGCTTGATGGCCAGCATTGAAGCAATGGGCCGAAGGGTTTCAATTTGTGCTGTAAAACTGAATAACTCATATGACTACTTTCCAAAACGCAGAGCTCATCCACAGACTGTATATATCCCAATATATTATCATTCAATCCAGGTAAATCAGCAGCATTCTCCATGACGTTGTCCCAGCTAGCAACACTCATACAGAACATAGAACATACAGTGCAGAAGGAGGCCACT